>NC_133542.1:28173468-28476146 GCF_048773025.1 Camelus bactrianus
TATGTTACAACTGTTCAACTCTGCCTTTGTAGCTGGGAATCAGCCACAAATATGTACACAAATGGATGCAGCTCTGTTCCAATAAAACTTTATTTACAAAAATAGGTTGGACTTGGCCCATGGGGTATAGAGTTTGCCAACCTCTGCTCTAGTTCAATAAACTCCATCCTTTCTTTATTTCTATGTCAAATCTTTCTTCTATCCATCCCAGTATCCAAATTATAGTTTACAAGCTCATAGGTACAGGAAATACAACTTTCTTTACTTTTCTATAACTTAAACTAACTTCTGTTTCAGGTCTGCTCTCTGGTAGGTGGTAAAAATTAAATCACAGCCAATTCAGAGTCATCTCAGCTTATTCGTAATACATTCAGGATTATCTCATTGAGTTTAGAGCTTTTTCCATCAACTCAGGATGTTTCCTTCCATTCCCAGCTTGTGTCTGTGTTTTGGAAGACTTTTATAGGGCCATGCAATAGGAGAGGGAGTAACTGGCCCCCTGTCTTCAACCATCCACTGACCTTAACATTCCTTCTGGTTTCTGCTTATTGGTCTCAAGGTAATCCCCGTTTTAATACAGGTTTTATTATAATTTAGGTATGATCAAGCCAATAGACCAGCATATAGCTGCCATTGTAAACACAGTTTGTTTACTCACAGATTCCAAGAAGAAGGGGCATGCCATGTGCCATGAGGGAAGCACGAGGGTCTTCAGGAGGCAGAAGGAGAGGCGAACACCATGGGAGAGATTTTACTGTGGTTTCTGTGGGAAGAAGTGAGTGAGGCTGGTTAAGTAGGTTTAGGATCGGCTGTTTTAAATAATTTCATCCGTCTCTGAACTCTCCCTAGTAGTCTGGTACCTGGCCATGGGTGATGAAGGTAGGTGGATAGTGGCCTAGAGTTAAAGAGTTTTAAAAGGAAGGTGGTTGGGAGTGTGGGCTCAGGATTGGTAGGTTTGCATTTGAAAAACTAGCTAGCTGGACTGGCAAGTTTTTTTTTTTTCTTACTGTCTGTAGGAATTGGCTACAATGGGAGGGACAGTCCCTCCAGGATCCACAAGTCCCCGGATATCAAAGCAACAGAACACAGTTAATACACTTCCCTCTTCAGACTGCAAGGCCTTCTAGACCACTCCTCTTTGGGCTGAATTTACACTGCTCTCAGGCACATGGTGAACATTCTGAGGGATCCTCACACCATGCCCAAGACACAGGAATTTCATAAGGTTACCTTACACTGAACCAGAATCTTTCTGTCCATCTCTAATCTTCTGCAATGGCACAGAAGAAATAGCCAAGGTCAGCTGCCTCTTCAAGTCCAAATAAGAAGGAAGGCACTGATCTATCCTACCATCAGTCCTCCCAGATGTTTCTAAAGGGTTTCTAAAGTCTCAATAGGAGGGAGAAACAGAGGCACAAGACCCCTTATCATGTATCTAAAATCTTGCTTTCCTCTTGTTTAACTCTTTCATCCAACCTAAAGAAATTTAAATTTGCTGGGGGCACAGGTGAGATGAGGTGAGAAAAATTAGCTCTTGCCAGCTTTGTATGTTTTCACATCTTATGCTTAGTGCATAAATGTTATGCCCTGTGTCCCTCAGGGCTGTGGATTTTGAAAAGCAAAACCAACACTTCTGAAACTCGTATCTTTTTTTCCGTCATACCACTCTCTGCCACAATATTTAAGTTTATTTTGACGCTCAAAAGCTGAGCTTTGACTCTTTTTTTCTTTTGTAACATCTCAGAGGAAGAGCCCTGAGAAGGAGAAACATTGGTAAGCATACTAAAATATTATCTTGCAACACCAGTTATATCCACTGGGTACCTGTCTTATTCCCCTTGCTTAACCTCCACCTTGAATGCTTTTCTGGGACCCTAACTCTTCATCTTGAACTCCCTCGTTCTGCTCCTTCTCAGTATAATCCTTATACTCTTCCTTTCCCTGGTGGAGCTGTGCTCCCACTGCTGAATAATTTTCCCAGATATACAGACATGAAAAAGGAGTTTCTGCCCTTGAGGAAATTATGGGAAATATACAATCTACAATTTCACCTAGTATAACTTTTCTTTTCTCTTTTTTTTTTTTCTCTCACAAACTTGGATACCAGAACATTTGGATAAAGGGGGAAAAGCTTAATATGTCAATCCTCTACCTTACACACATTGAAGGACTGCTAAATTAAAACCTTGAGGGTAGGTGAGAAATTAAATCTAATTTTAACGCCTTTGTGTGCAGCCAAAAATGGTTTAACTACAGACTCTCATCCCGATACACAAAAAGGACTGGGTCCATTTCCATGCATTTTTCCTTCCTTCCTTCAGTTCTTCAATAAATATTTATTGAGCACTTACTATGAGTCAGAAACCAATCTAGTTACTGAGGATACATTAGTAAACAAAAGAGACAAAACCAGCCACCTACATGGAATATACATTCTAATTTCAGGAAATAAATGTTTTATTACTGACATTTACATGGTGCTTATTATGTACTAGGCATTGATCTAATCCCCATAGTAGCATGATGAGTCACTTTTATTAACATGCCAGTTTTATAGACAATGTTTAGCAATTTGACTAAGATTTTAGAACCAGTAGAAGGTGGAGCCAGAACTTGAACCCAGGTAGACTAGCTCCAGTATCTGTTCATGTTCTCAATCACTCCAGTCTACAACCTCAAGCTTATAAGCAAATTATAGAGGATGTTAGAATGCAATGATTTCTGTGGGAAAAATTCATTATAAAAAGAGAGTAGAGAATGTTAGGGAAGGTCAGAATCTTAGAGTAGTTAGGGAAGATTGAACTAAGACATGTCATTTGAGCAAAAACTGGAAGGAGATGAGGAAGCAAGAGAGATTAAATATGTATAGTAAAGATGTTTAAACAGAAGGAACAGAAATTGGAAAGTTCCTGAGGCAGGTTCATGCCTGGCAATCCACAAGTGCAATTTTGCATGTTACTTTCTCAAAACAGATCACATATGTTTAATATAAAATGCCTGTCTTTGAGTTCTGCTATTATTTCAACAAAAGTCAAAGTTTGCAAAAATAATTTATCATGTTTCCTTGCTAATAACTTCAAAATAGCATTTTTATAAGTTAGATGGATGAGACTAAGAAGAGTTAAAAAGAAAGAGTAAAAAATAAAAGAAATGCATCACTATTATTCCTTGATATTATTGAAATATATTATAAGGGATTGATAAAATATTAGGCAAACAAAAATAAAAACAAGCCCTGATTTTAATATGTTTCTTTTGAGGTGACAATGATCATTCTTATTAGGTTAAAAAAATCTAAATGGCCTCAATACTCTTCTTGGTAATATGTGTATCACACTAATGGTAAACTTTCAAGGATTGGTCTCAGAAAGAGAAAGAATTTGCAGAACGGTCTTGGCTAGAGCCAAGATGGAGTTTGTTATTGCATTTATTTTGCCCTAGACGTCTCCAAACTCTTCATCAACCAGTTGATATTGTTCCTAACTTACAGGAATTAGAGATTAAACAGCTTGCAACAGAGGCTACCCAGCCAGACCCTGGCAGAACTGATGTGAGGCCCACAAGTGCCTGGCTGTTTTGCTCTGCTCTGTAACAGATGGCTTGTTTCTAAAGACAAAGTTCTTTATTTTCTTTCAAGTTTTCTATGGGTTGTAAAAAGAATGGGGGTCCTGGCAGCTCAGTATTCATCCTCCTCAGTCCTATAAAACACTCATCAAGGTCTAATGAGAACAGATCTTAGGCTCAGACTCAGACTCAAAAGAATGAGATATAGATCTCAGCCATTTCCCTAACTAGTGATTCAATTTATAAAAAATGAACATTTTATCCTCTCCAAACCTCAGAATCCTCATTTGAAAATGAACACAAAATTTACTTCTCCTACTGTTTTTATAGTATGTTGTGAGAAAAAAGTGAGAGAGTAGGTTGAAGTGCATTAAAAATTAATGTCTTTAGCAATAAGTTTTTCTATTATCCTATCTTATTTTTCCTACCTTTTTTATTCTTTAATAATTCTTAAGATTCCCCCAATCTATTTAGTCTCTTCTTTAACTTCTTATTCTTTCCTAGTCTCCTCTTTGTTTCCTTTATTTACTACTTGGGTTATTTTCCTTCAAAATTGACTTATTTTTAAATTAAGTTATTTTGAATAACTCTAGTAAGCTAAACACTCTTTAGTATTATAGTTTTGCTGAGTCTTTCTCACCGATAGGTCCTCACATCTGCATGTAATTTTTATGTATTCTTAAGTGACATTGGCCAGCATTCACTTTAATATAGTACAAGGATCCCAGCAGTAAACCAGATTTCATCCAAGTCTCTGACTGTACTGGTTTGGTCACACTGTTCCCATCCGCCTGGACCAAAGAGATTAAATGGAAATGGCTGTTCCTCTGAACAGAAGGAATGCTAATGTATTTGGATGGAAGTATGGAGTCCATACTGAGTAAGGTTAAAAAAAGGGGGGGGGGGAGCCTAAAAAACAAACAGCCAATGAGGAGACACAGGAAAATGAGGCTGTTCTGAATTAGATGGAAAGTCACTCACAGACTCTTTAAGGAGACTGAAGAGGTTTTTTCCTTCCTATTTTCTATAATTTTCCCTATTTTACATATTTTTATATATAATGTTTAATGACTTTTATTAGACATATAATCTAGCCTCTAATATGAAGATTGAGTCAGAAGAATAAAATTCCCTCTGATGAATTATCTGGTGCCTTTGCATTCTAAGCTGAAGTTAATTCCTCTTTCTCCTCTGCTATTCATTCTCTACTGTGTCTCCCTGTCTTTATTTTGTCTATTGTATTTCTCTCAATCCTATACTCCTTTCACTTTTTTGGCCCAGAGGTATCTTCATCTGGTCTCTTATTCTCTCCTAGAGTGCATTCCTCTTGCAATCAGGGGTTGTATTTTGTTTACACAGCATTTCTATCCCCAGCTCCATATACTAATGTTGAGTCCTCAGTAGGTTGATAAATGAACAGCCCTCACTTAATCTTGTATGAACTCAGATGGCCCTCATTAAATTGATAGTGAATACCAGGAAATTGTTGGGGATTCCATACAATTTCTACTTCTGATCTTAGTGCAGTAGTGGTTTCACACTCTGTGCCCTAGAGTCCTATGGGCTCCTTAGATTCTGGATAAAAGGAAATGAAACCCAATACTCCAGTGAGAAATTATGACCATGTCTAGTTGCAGACTGGAATCTCCAGATGCAGATGCTGAGATGAAGTTGGGGTGCAAGGTGTTTATTAGGGATCAACACCTGTGAAAGTTATGAGGAGGAAGCACAGTTGGGAAGAGAGAGATGCCAAACTGTCATGTGGGTCCAAAAAGCCTGAATCAACTTAAGTCAGGGTGGGGATGGGGGGTATCTAAAGCAAATATTGCTGTCAGAGATGTTCTTATGCATTTTGGGCCAAAATGGCTGGATCTTGATACTCACCCACCCTCCAACTCCTCAACAAACTATCTCTCTCTCTCTCTCTCTGTCACTAAATGTGACCATAGATAAGGAGGCTCTTTGCAGCTGAGATCCACCCTGAAGGAGCTGATGGCTAGAGGCTATTGGCTGACCACACTGCCCACAGCTGGGTAACTTGTCTCTCCCTGAAGCAAAGTCCGTGTGGCACACCTCTCCGTCTATCACCTGACAGGTCACAGTTATAACTCTGTGTACAAATGAAACAGTACATATGTGCTAGGTTAGCTTTGAGGAATTTTGTTCCACAAGGCCTGTCATTGAGCAATCTTGAGTCTACTCTAAAAGTAAACTATGAAACATCTCTGTGGTTGTTTCTTTCAGAGCTCACACTTCCTCCTTTTGTCCATTGCTCAGCTGCCCTTTCCTTAGAGTGGGTTATAAACAAGTTTAAAATTCAGACCTTGTGCTTTTGCCAGTGGCCTACAGCAACTAGTTGATCTGTTGCAACTGCAGTTACAAAAAAAGGCTGACAGTATTTTGGGTAAAATTGGATAAAATTACTAGCCAAGAACGTCTATGTTCAGTGCCACTGTCCTCATATATCAGATACTAAGAAAGGAGCAGGGGTCATATGCAAGCCTGAAATAGGCTTCAGTGAGCATCTGCTCACTGTATTAGCAAGAAATGAAAGGGAACTGTATAAATTAATCAGAGACTTTCAACTTGCTGAAACATTTATGAGAAAGCAGTTTTAAACCACTGCAATATGGTTTCCTCTTCTTTTTCTCTCCTCTCCCCTAATCCTCTGTCTCCTCCCCATGCTATCGTGTCTTCCCTCTTTTGTTTAGACACTTCTAATTTTTACAAGCATATTCTCCTCCAGGGAATAGAAGGGAGCAGGGAGAACTAGCTGGAATTGACTGTATGAACTGCACAGAATGTCACCATTCCGATGCAGTTGCATCTGTGAAAGTCAGAACCTATTTCCAGCAGTCCATGAAGATTGTGTGATTTCCTGGCAAGACCTGACCAAAGCTTCAATGTTGTCAGAAGGTTCTTTCCTCCTGAGGTTTCACATATGTACAGACATACTTCATTACAGCTTGAGCAGAAGTGTCACCAATAGCAATTACTTCCTAAAACTTAAAATGGTTTCCCAGAGCATCTGAGCAAAAAGAAGTCATTAAGAGTTTCTTCTTTTCTTCCTTTTCAGGTATGGGTAAATTAGCATACAATTGGGATTTCAAGAATCACAATGAGGGGGTTCAAATGGCACCTATTAATTAGTGTTTGTTTTGGCAGTAGGCTGCTAAAATTTGACAGAAGATGAGAAGAGGACTATTTGACTTCTTCAGGTACAAATGCTTGCTGAGGGGGGTCATCCAAAGTCAGTGCTCATTACTCTAGGCTAAAATTCTAGGAACAGCTTTGATTCGCCCTGTGTTCAATAACTGAAATCACTGCCATGGCCTGTTACTTAAAGGTACAGTCCATCTATCTGTATCTCTGTCATAAAAGCTCAAAGTCCTTGTGTGTGTTTGTTTGTGTATGCGTACGTGTGCATGAGAGAGATAGAATGAAGCTTGGGGAGAGGGAGAGAATGCCATGTGTGTGCTCTGGGGCATGGAGGAAAGAGGTATCACACTTCACTTGACAAGGTAACTTACAAAGTATCACTCAGAATAAATACAATACTAGATGGCAAATCTTCTCCTCAGACATGCTTGCATAGCTAAACTCACAGAGTAAGATTTAAAATGTTAATGTTTACTGAGTATTTATTATATACAAACCTCAATTTGGAAAGTTCTTTGAGTATACATGCATTATTTAATTAAATCCTTACCCCAACCCTATTATGAGATGGCCATTGTTATCTCCATTTTACAAATGCTGAAATTAATACTTAAGAAGTCTGAAGAATTTGCTTAGGGTCACACAACTATTAAGTGGTAGAGCTAGGATTGGTCAACTCTTTGTGGATCTAGAATGGATGGTCATCCGGATAGTAAGGGGCAGAGCTGGAGTTCAAACCCAGGTCTTTTGACTCCAAATCTTGTGCTTTTAACCAGCTTTTACAGCCTTGGTATTTAGAAGACAACCTAAGAAATATTACACCTGTAGATGATATATAGAAACTGAACCCAAGAGCAAATACACACATATATCTATACAACAAAGTGAGCAAAACCAAAACAGTGTCCTCCTCCTAATCAATGATTGCTCAAAAGGCAAGGAAACGTCTTGTCCCATAGGTTTTCTCTCCTTTTCCCTACTTAGCTCAATAGGAAACGTGCTGCAGATTCTCAGGCCCCTCCTGAAGACTCGGCTGTGCGTTTCATTTCCTACACAGCTGAGAAACCAGCAGTGTTCTCCCATGGTCTTCACAATCTCAGATCTAATCTCAGATCAAATACCCCAAAGTCAGCAGAAGGAAGTAGAGAAGAGAAGGAGGCCATTGCCTCCCAACCTTTTCCAAGGACTGCTGTTCTCTCTTTCCTCAAGGGGAGCAACAATAAAAATAAAACAAATAAATCCACTACCACTTCTGAAAATCCCCAGGAAATTCCTTTTTCCATAGTTCTCACTAATTTGGCTAGCATTCCTGCTGGTAACAAATCCAATGAATCCTCCATAATTGCTGTGAGTTGCACTGGGAAAAGACTAGGAGGAAATCTTCATTGCTCTTCTGCAACAGCAAAGAGCAGAAATGAAAGAGGCAAGGGATTTTGCAAAATGTCAGCTCCCTAAAATGAAGAACAACAGCTTTTCTTGCCAGATCTATTCTATGCCGATCATCATGATACGATTATAATGTCATTTTACAGCAATCTGATAATCAACTGTTTATGATCACAAACTTTGCTCTGCGTGTGTGTGTGTGTAGTGGAAGGAGTGAGAGATTGCTTGACAGCCACAAATGAGAACAAAATAGTTGTTGTTATTGTTAGTTTTCCTCAAGATGACCCTTCCCTCAGAAGATCAGTGTGCTATGATCTCTGGCTACCCAGGCTTTACATCATCCGTATTACCCTGCAGCAACAACAGACTGATGTGTATTTTCACTGCCCTCAGAGAGTTACCCTCTAATTTTTCATTTGCTGCTCTAGCACAATTGCACAGAAGTAATAGAAGGGATAGAGTGCATACAATTGATTCCAATCTATCCATCACTTAAACTACAGTCTAGGACATCAAGAGGTCAAAAAACCCCCAAAACTTTTGAATCAAGAAATCCTTTTGTCCATTTCAGGTCAAAGAAAATCATCAGACAATTTGGCTTTATTATTTGCCTTTTATTATAGTTTCCCACTTTTCAGTAAAGGTTGATGTCTGTTTGTGAACATCCAGTAATGAAGTAATAGTGGAAGTGACAGTCAGCATTTTAAACTGCATTTGTGGAAGAGCAGCTTCTACGTCCCGTGATCTTTGGGTTCTATCAATGACTCTTCTGATTGGGCATCATGGAAATAGGGCTTAGTCAAATCAAATTTAATGGGTTTGGGGGAATTTAACTTTAGTTCATGTGTGCTCAAATATATACTTAAGGATAAGTGAGTAAGTAGAAAAAGCATTTAGAAGCTCAAATAACTTTGATGCAAGCTAATGACCATTCATTGACTAGTCTTATTCCTTTAAATGATCAAAGATGACAGAGCCAAAGATCTTACCTTCAAGCTGCTTATAATCTAGGATAGAAAGGTAAAAGGCTATGCATATAAACATAAGAAATATCAGAGGCTCTAAAATGGATTGTTGAATTGACTGATTCATTTACAACTCTGTATTTGAGGCCATCGGCTCCTAAGTCTAAATTTTCCAAACCCCAAGCCCTACATACATCGCTGCTAGAATCAAAAGAGTCAATGCTAGAAACTAAAAAGCGATTATACCTCAGAATTATAGGAACAGGAGGAGACGGGAAGAATACTACTGGCAGGGAAAGCACACTGGAATCAAAGAGATTACTAAAATTCTCCATATGAGGCATTAAGAGGGCACACCTGGTACTTAGGTTTGTGGCTTCTTCAATAATGGTCTGTGGTTAAATATAACCTAAAAGGAGCAATGAAAAACAAAGGGAAAAGCTATCTTTACAAAAGAATAATGCACTCTAAAAATTCTTCGGCATTTTCCCCTCATACTTCTAAGAAACAAATCTTTGCAGTTACAATTTGAGTTTAACTTTTTGAATGTGAAAAGAAATTCCATATGTGTATATATTTTTTGCAGCCTGTGTGATTTAGGGAAAAAAAGGCAAATCTATTGCTTTCATACTTACATTAGAAATGCCAGATGCATAACCACAACTTAGGTTTAATTTTTTTCAACTCAAACAATAGTGTTCCTTTAAGCAAAATTGGCTTGACTTTGAGAGTGAATGTGAAAACTTAATGTTTTGAAATCTTGCAGAATAATTTGTTGGCAGCTCAAGATCTTGTTTTGCCAAGTTCTACTCCAAAATAATTTTCTTACTCAAGAGTTGACACAGGGAATGGCAATTCTTAGTTGAAAATACGGCAGTTACACAATTGAGCCAACTAGCATGCTGGAAGGCAGAGGACATCTTAGACCCAGAGAAGAGGCCTGGTTATTTTAGTGATGGGGACTCAGATGTCCAATCTGGTAGGTGACTAGTCCAAACTTATGCTATTAACTAGAGGAGAAGGCAGGACTAGTAATAAGTTTAGGATGATGAACTTTCAAAAACAGTGCCCTAAAAAGAGAAAGTTAGAGAGAACTCTGGGAAACTGGTGGCTTGAGACATTCCACATCCTTCCATTCAGTGCTCTGACTCCAGCTCAGCCACTTCTTGTAGGCCAATCGGCAGGAGTGAACCAAGACCTGATACTATACTCTCTCCCCTTTGAGTCAGTACTCTAGAGCTCGGTAATAAAAACTCAAGGAAAGGATCTGAAATTAGTCCTCCCTAGGGAGAAAGTCCATTTCAACTCTCCTTGACTTCAGGGTCTCCCTGACTCTAAGAATCTGCAGAGAAGGTGAACAGTTGGATTTACTCATCTCTACCTGTGAGATTCAGAGAACACAAAGAGATCACAGACCAAAGACATTCTCCCTTTGAGCACTGAGAAAGGAGAGATGGACAGTCTGCTGTGTGTTCAGTGAGCCACAGGGCAGAGACAGTTGCTCCTTCCAGGACTTTCGGGAGCACTCCTACATAAGGTGTCCAAATGAGCAGACATAGAAGAATGACATCTTATTAAAAGGGCATATAAGCCAGAGAGTAGAATAAACAGAAAATTCACAACAGACTACTAAAAGAATAGAGATCCTTCTTTTAAAACTAGATTTAAAAGAAGTAGAGGAATATGTAAAGAAACCCAAATATAGCACCCTGCACAGTTTCTGGCACTAAAACCACATTATTTTTTTAATTTAAAAAATTAAATAGATGAAGTGAAAGAGAAAGCCCTATAGATGCTTAAGTTGGTGTCGTGGAAGAATATGTTAAATCATAGAAGGATAAAAAGAGAAAAACTATATAAAAATGATGGAAAATACACACATTTTGGAAAATAGATTCATGAGAAAAACAGAAGTTCCAGAATGACAAAAACATACAAATTGAGGAGACAATAATTAAACAAATGATTGAAGAAAATTTATCTGAACTGAAGAAAACCTGGGCCAGCAGATTTAAATAGTTTATCAAGTTCCAGATCAGATTGCTGAGATGGTACATATGCCTAAATGTATCCTACTCAAGTTATTGAACTCCAGTGATGAAAATGAATATTTAATGCATCCAGATAGAAACAAGTAATTTACAAAATAAAAAGAATTAGATTGGTAATGAATTTGTGCACTTCCAAAACCTTTGAGATGGTGAGATAATATCTACAGATGCTTTCAAATAAAGGACTAAGTATGTGCTAAAATATTACTCCCCAATAGTCTGTAAGAATGTTACTCAAAGAGATTTTTTTTATATACTCTGTCTGAGCTAATACTTAAGAAAAGACTCAAATCAGGGAATAATAAATCTGAACCTCATGATAGTTGGGATGCAAGAAGAAGTAAAACTGGGAGCAAAGTAATAGATTGATACTTAATATAATTGAATAATGATAAGTGATCTAGGAATTTGTACATTAAGGGATAAAAAGAATTCTTAAAATAAAAGAGGTATAATGCATGGAAAATTCTAATAATTGTATGAAACAAAGTATTAAATTCTTTAAGAAGCAGTTTGGATGGAGAAAAGAGTAAAATAAGAGCATTCCAGAAGTCTCTTATGTGTACAGATAGGGGGAAGTTAGTGAGCAAGTGAAAATATTCTCGAGGTCTTGCCTTATTGGGAGAAGGGACAGAAGTAGTAGAGGAATAAAAATCCTTAATTGGAAAAGAGTTATGATCTTGTTTTTATATAATTTAAAATAAATAGGCATATACTTATGAGTAGTAGGAAAAAGAAGGTAACCATTAATGAAAGATAAAAGTATAGCAGAACTCCTTAGGTAAAAAGGGGAAGAACACAATTAATAAAGTTAATAAAATCATACAACATAAGGGAAAAAGAGGAGAAAAAATAAAATAAATAATAAAATATGACATATGGAATGAAATCAGGTATATCATAATACAAACATAAAAGACTCAATTCTTCCAATAAAGACCACAGAATATTAAACTGGAGTAAAAATCAAATTCAAACTATATACTATTTACCAGAAGTACAGTTAAAAATGAAATGATGAAGTTTGAAAATAAAAGGATAAATAGACTTTCAGTCAATTAATCTTTGACAAAGGAGGCAAGAACATACAATGGAGTAAAGATAGTCTCTTCAGTAAATAGTGTTGGAAAAACTGGACAGCTGCATGTAATTCATTGAAGTTAGAATACTCCCTCACACTATACACACAAAAAAAATTAAAATGGCTTAAAGACTTAAACATAAGACAAGACACTATAAAACTCTTGGAAGAAAACACTGGCAAAACATTATCCAATATAAATCTCAGGCAATGTTCTAGGGCAATCTACCCAAGCAATAGAAATAAAAGCAAAAATAAACAAATGGGACCTAATTAAACTTACAAGCTTTTGCACAGCAAAGTAAACTGTAAGCAAAACAAAAAGACAACCTACGGAATGGGAGAAAATATTTGCAAAAGAAGAGACTGACAAGGGCTTAATTTCCAGAATATATAAACAATTCATACAAATTAATAAATTAAAAAAAAAAAACCAACCCAATCCAAAAATAGGCAGAAATAGGCAGAAGACCTAAACAAGCAATTCTCCAGTGAAGACATACAATACAAATGGCCAATAGGCACATGAGAAAATGCTCAAAATCACTAATTATTAGAGGAATGCAAATCAAAACTACCATGAGGTATCACCTCACACCAATCAGAATGGCCATCATTCAAAAGTCCATAAACGATAAACGCTGGAGAGGGTGTGGAGAAAAGGGAAACCTCCTACACTGTTAGTGGAATGTAGTTTGGTGCAGCCACATGGAAATCGGTTAGGAGATTCCTCAAAAACCTAAAAATAGACTTACCATATAATTCAACAATCCCACTCCTGGGCATATATCCAGAGGGAACCTTAATGCAAAAAGACAGACACATGCACCCCAATCTTCATAGCAGCACTATGTACAATAGCCAAGACATGGAAACAACCTAAATGTCCATTGATAGATGACTGGATAAAGAAGCTGTGGTATAACTGTACAATGGAATACTACTCAGCCATAAAAATGATAAAATAATGCCATTTGCAGCAACATGGATGGACTTGGAGACTGTCATTCTAAGTGAACTAAGCCAGAAAGAGAGTGAAAAATGTCACATGATATCACTTACATGTGGAATCTAAAAAAAAAAAAAAAAGACAAACAAACTTATTTACAAAAAAGAAACAGACTCACAGATCTGGAAAACAAATTTATGGTTACCAGGGGAAAGTGCATGGGAAGGGATAAATTAGAAGTTCGAGACTTGCAGATATTAACTAATAAATATATAAAATAAACAAGTTTATACTGTATAGCACAGGGAACTTTATTCAATATCGTGTAGTAACTTATGGTGAAAAATAATATGAAAACAAATATACATATGTTCCTATATGACTGAAGTTGTGCTGTACACCAGAAATTGACACAATATTGTAAACTGACTATACTTCAATAAAAAAAAGACTAGTGAATATAAATAAAAACAAAGCAGGAGCAATATCAGACTAAGATTAACTTAAAAATTAAAATTTGTACGTAGAAAAAAAGAGAAATTACATAATATTAAAAGGTATAATTTATGAGTCATGAGAAACAATCATAACCCTGTAGATACTAAACAACTCAAAAGTTAAAGAAATAAGGTAAAAACTGTTAGTAACTCTAGAATTGATTAGAAAATAAATTATTGTAGCTTATTTCAATTTACATTTTTCAGAATCAGATCTAGAAGAGAAAATATTAACAGTAACATTAAAAAGTTAATAATATATTCAATCAATTTTATTTAATAGGCCTGTTGAATCTTCTATTTTGGGACTAGAGAATATTTTTGTTACTTTCAATAAAAATTTATAAAAATCAATCCAAACATGTTTGGATACAAATCGAACTTCAGTAATTTTGTTTATAATAAGGCTACACTGAAAATAATACAATAAAATAAGAAAAAATGTTTAATGGTAAGGTATTGTCTTTGAAATAATGAATCACTTTCTTATATAACATTTGGATTAAAGAGAAGTAAAAATAAATTTATGTTCTATCTGGAAAGAATAAAAATAAAAAATACTTCATACTAAAATGTATGGGAAACAGCAAAAGCAATATTGATGACAAAAGTTATAACTTTAAATGTCTTCATGTTAAAAAAGAAAGGATAAAATTAAGGGAAGTTAAAATTCATCTTAAAAAAAATGTGAAACAACAAAATCTACCAAAACAGAGTAGGAAAAGAAAATTAATTTATGCAATCTGAAACAAAATGAAAATAGTAGAAGAGATAAATACAAAAGGTAGTTCTTTTAAAAGCCCAAAAGAGATAAACACCATGTATTCCAAATTAAGGAAGAAAGAAAAAAAAAGGACAAAAATCTACAAGGTTATCTACAATCTTGTCTACAAGAAAGATGTTATAACCACATCTAGAAATAGAATGAACCCAAAGAACATAAGAAATATTACATAGAACTCCATGGCAACAAATTTAAAAACTAAGAGAAAATGGGTAATATAAATAACTCAGTTAAAAAAAGAAGTATGAGAAAACTTGAGTAGACTAGGCAATACACAACAGGTTCAAAGAGCGTAAATATTTTCTATCAAAAATAGCAACTGATAACATTACAGTTGTTTTTCACTAAACTTTGAAAAAAATATATCCTTGCATTTTCTTTAGCATTCTTTATTACTGTCTTCCTTAGTAAATTAGATATTTATCTAGTGCTTAGTATGGAACTCGTTGCTTTAGGCTCTAAAATGCAACATTAAATAAAGCAAGGTCCCTGTCCTTAAAGAGCTTACCTTCTATTTTATTGCTCTTAGATAAAGATGGTAGTTTGCCCAACTCATTTTATGACATCATAAATTATAAAATGTAATAAACAGAATGAAACAACAAACCCACAGATCAATCTCACTAAAGAACACAAGTACAAAAATTATAAATGATATAATTAAATCAAATGTAGAAGTTGTCAAAAGATAGAGTGACTAAAATTTCCAGGATTTACATCATGGCCTTAAATCAGATTTATCAATATAACTCACTGTTTCAACAAATTAAAGTAAGAAACAGTATAAGTATATAAATGGTATCTGAAAAAGTATCTGATAAAATTCAGCAATTCCTAAAATAAAATTCAAACAAAATAGGAATAGAAGGAAAAGTGTTATTTACATAAAGAGGTTAGGATATTGGTCCTATTATTATTTAAACTGTTTTCCTAAAACACAGAGCCTTTTCCCTACATTTGAATTAGTTCTATGGAATTACAATTTTAACGGTAATTTTTATATTTCATCAGAATAATTATAACCATGCCAGTTAGAACACAGATTTGTTGCAATGGGATTTAGACATAGCCAACACCTAAGCACCCCCTGCAAAAGAAAGGCCAAAAGTTCAATGAGCTTCCTATGGAATTTCCAGCTATTTGAGCCTTGCACAGGAAAAGTGCTTAATAAATATTTGTTCAAGGTGAGCAAACCATTTAACCTCCATGAGCCCTAGTTTTCTCATAGAATAGGAAGGCATGTCCTGCCTATCTCATCGAGCTGCTAAAACAATCTAATCAATAATACATATGAAATTGTTTTTTGAACTGAAATGCCAAACAACTATAAGTTTTTTCTCTTAATAAAAAAGAGAATATGCTTGATGTCAAATAAGTAATGAAGACAAACGCTAAGTGTTTTCAGAGAAGCCTGAATGAGGTCATTCTAGGCATGCATCCTCAACAGAGACTTCTTGAAGGACATCATCCTGAGCTATAGATTTATCCTTTCCACCTGTGGCTGCCACTGTCTGATCTTACAATTGTTCATGATTATTCTTGATTATTCTGTTATTCTGAGTCTTTTCTTCAATTCTACCCATTCAGTTGACGAATATTTACTGAGCACATTCTATGTGCTAAACATAGACATTGTGTTAGGCAAAAGTGGCTGGTCTAGTCTCTTTCCTTAAAGGGCTTACAATATGTGGAGAAATATTTCCAAAACTTCAAGCATATGTATACTAATATTACTATTTTTATTGTATGAATCCTCTTTGTTTTGTTTATTCAAGTTTTAACTTCATTTGGTTTTTAAATTTGTATCTTACTTTAGCTTTAATTTAAGCAATCCTATTCCTGAAATAACCAATTTAATATGCTAATTTTACATTTTTCAAATACATGTTAAAGACTGCACACATACATACACACAAATTGTTTAAGGATTTTTGTGTATCAGTAAAATGATCTCCCAAACTACCAGTAGTACAGGCATCTCATTTTTGAAAACAGAGAAGGAATACAGAGTAGTATATAGTAAATTAAGATGCACACAGTGCTTTAGGATTAGTTTAATACTGAAGCAACTTTTGTTTTTGGTGGGTAAGAGAACAGGGTTGTACTCTGCAATCCCTCATTAGGAAGGTCACTTATTGTCAACAAATGCAGAGGCAGATCCCCACCACAGTACTTGAAACAAGAAGTTGAGGGGAAGGGCCAAGATGGCAGAGCAGGACACTGTAGCTCACACTCTCTCACGAATACACCAAGAGTGATCTCCATAGAGCCACCCATCCAATCAGAACACCTGCTGAACTTTGACAGAATGTCACCTTCTTCAAAAGACAAAATACACCACAAATCTGGTAGGAGAAAAGGAAAAAAGAAAAAGGAAAATAGTGCGGGACTGGTCCCATGGGGAGGGAGCAGCAAAGGAGTAATAGTGCTCGTTCCCTGGGTCTTCCCCTCTCCAATGGAGAGGTCAGCGGGATGGAGGGGGAACCTCTGAGGCTCAGATCTTAACGGAATAGCCCTTGACTGACAGAACTAAGTTAAACGGTCACAAAGGGTCCCCGCAACCCCCAGCCCTGGATGCATGGGGGACAGGACAGGCTGCCGAGCCGGGAGGAGAACTCAGGTCGACCATACAGAGGCAACCTAGGGGGACTGCAGTGTGCTATGTGCCGTGGCTGGGAGGGTATACAGATCAGAACACCCTGGGTCCCCCATAAAATACCAAAAAAAACCCCCCAAAAACAAAAAAAAAAAACAAAGCAACACAGCTGGTGTGCGCTGGGGGGAGGGGTGCCATAGCCTTTGTCTCCACAGACCCGCAGCACCATTACTGGCACATTCAGAAGAGAGGCAGGGCTCAGCCATGGCCACCATATTCTCTGGTGCATGGCTCTCAGGCGGAGGTGGGGACGAAACCTGAATCCATACCTGGGGCTCCGCAACTTCACAGGTGGGACTGAAATTTGTTTACAGCCCCAGGCAGAGGGGACCGTTCTACCGTGGTACCTCTGCGAACCCATGCCTCTAAGACAAATGAACAACTAGAGCAGAGTCCTGACACACAGCAGCGGGGAGGACTGGTGCAGCATTCTTCTCTGAGATCACCTACGAAGTACAGACCCTATGTGATGTGGGGAGTGACACTGAATGGGGGAGCGACCTACCCACCTACCGTGCAGGAGCGTGACGCTGAGACGAGGTGTTGGGAGGGGGCGCGACCCACTTGCCTACTGTGCACGAAAGTGGCACTGACGGCATTGGGAGGGGGCACAATCCACTAGCCTGTCATGCACGAGCGTGGCACTGGAATGCTGCTTTGGGAGGAGGCGCAACCTGGCTGCCTACCGGCGCTCGGGGCAGCACAGACAGGGGCACGACCCAAGAACCTCTGGAACCAGCAAGTGGAGTTTGTGCAGCAGGGTGAGGGCAGAAGCTGTGACAACCACAGAACAAAAAGGAGGCCCCACACAATAGCCAAGGCAGGCTTTGGCCACCACAACATCAGCCATGCCCCCAACCAAAGGGTTAACAGACAAAAGGCACAGAAGGAAGACATGGCAACCATCTATCCTTAAAAAGGACCCCTTAACAAAATTACTAAGAGCACAGTGTCCATGGGAACACATCCACCTTTTTTTTCTTTTTTTTTTTAAATTTTTAAATCTTTTTACCTTTTAAATCTCTTTTAAATTTTTCTTTAAAATGTTTTTATTAATTTTTAAAAATTTGTCTCAATTTGATTTTTATTTCTCTTCATTTTGTGCTTCTGTTATTGATTATACTCTTCCCAAATCTTTTTTTCTTCTTTTAATCTTTTAAATTTTATTTTCACATTCACTTTAGATAAACCAACCAACCAACCAACCAACCAACCCCTTCAGGACCACAGTAGATAACTGATACTCCATCATCCATAGTGCCAGAGAAACATAAGTAAAATGAAGATGTAAAGGAACCACTCTCAATTAAAAGAACAAGAGAAATCCCCTGAAAGAACAGTAAAAGAAATAGACCTTGACAGTCTACTAGATCATGATTTCAAAAAGGGAGTGATCAAAGTACTGAAGGAACTAAAAGAGATTGTGAATAGAGACAGAGAATACATCTCTAAAGGCTGTTAAAAGTAGGCTAGATAATGCAGAGGAACGAATAAGTGACTTAGAAGACAGAACAACAGAAGTCATCCAATCAGAACACAGAGAGAAACAAATAAAAATCAATGAAAACAATATAAGGGACCTACTGGGTAATACAAAGAGTGCCAACCTACACATAACAGGGGTCCCAGAAGGAGAAGAAAGAGCAAAGGGGATTGAAAAGGTATTTGAAGAAATCATGACTGAAACCTTCCCAAACCTAAAAAGGGAATCAGATATCCAAGTACAGGAAGCACAGAGGGTCCCAAATAAGAAGAACCCAAACAAATCCATATCAAGACATATTATAATCAGGATGGCCAGGGTTAAGGATAAAGAAATGATTCTAAAGGCAGCAAGAGAAAAACAAAGAGTAAGTTACAAGGGAACCTGCATAGGCTTTCAGCTGATTTCTCTAAACAAACACTGCAGGCCAGAAGGGAGTGGCAAGATATAGTCTAAGTCCTGAATGAGAAAAAGATGCAACCTAAGATATTTTATCCAGCAAGGCCATCCTTTAGAATAGAGGGAGAGATAAAGACCTTCACATACAAGTAAAAACTAAAAGAATTTAGCAAAACTAAACCTATGCTAAAAGAATATATTGAAAGGTCTACTGTAAATAGAAAAGAAGCAGAATGCTACAGAAAGGAGAAAACTATAATTGGAAAAGTGATAACTACAATAAATTACAACAGAATAAACATGAAATTACAAAAGAGGACATGTAAATCATTAAGAGTGGGAGAGGGAACCAAGAATATATGGAATTTTTTTCTGTTCTTTTTCTTTTTTTGTTCTCAGTAGAATGGGTTTGAGCTTATATTGCTATCAGGTTAAAACAAATAGATATGGCAATGAGTTAATATATGTAAACAACAAGGTAACCACAAGCCAAAAGCTTACAGTAGTCATAAAAACTAAAAAGAAACCAAGATAATACAAAGGAAAATTATCAAATGACAAAAACAAAAAGAAAGGAACAAAAATGCTCAATATCACTAATTATCAGAGAAGTGCAAATCAAAACTACGAGATATCACCTCACACCAGTCAGAATGGGCATCATTCAAAAGTCCACAAATGACAAATGCTGGAGAGGCTGTGGAGAAAAGGGAACTCTCCTACACAGTTGGTGGGAATGCAGTTTGGTGCAGCCATTATGGAAAACAGTATGGAGATTCCTCAAAAGACTAGAAATAGATTTACCATATGACCCAGGAATCCCACTCCACAAAGACACCTGCACCCCAGTGTTCACAGCAGCACTACTTACAATAGCCAAGACATGGAAACAGCCTAAATGTCCATTGGTAGATGACTGGATAAAGAAGATGTGGTATATTTATACAATGGAATACTACTCAGCCATAAAAAATGATAAAAATAATGCCATTTGCAGCAACATGGATGGCCCTGGAGAATGTCATTCTAAGTGAAGTAAGCCAGAAAGAGAAAGAAGACCACCACATGATATCACTCATATGTGGAATCTAAAAAAAAAAAAAAAAGACAAATGAACTTATATATAAATCAGATTCACAGTCATAGAATACAGACTTGTGGTTGCCAGTGGGGAATTGGGTGGAAAGGGATAAACTGGGAGTTCAAGATTTTCAGATACTGACTGGTATATATAAAATAGTTAAACAAGTTTATACTATATAGCACAGGGAAATATATTCAATATCTTGTAGTAGCTTACAGTTAAAAAGAATATGAAAATGAATATATGTATACCCATGTATGACTAAAGCATTGTTCTGTACACCAGAAATTGACACAGCATTTTGAACTGACTATACCTCAATTTAAAAAAAGAAGTTGAAGTTATTGCTTGCTAGGGAAGAAGGGCTATGCGTATAGAACATGCTTTGTTAAAAACAAACTGCTGATCACATATAGGGTGTTGGGAAGTGTGGAGTTCAGGACTGGTAGGCTTTCAGAAGAGTCTGGTTAGAGGTTTGTTGGTTCTTAAGGCAGAAGCCGGGAGAGCAGGTGTTGTCAATTGGCTCTCAGAAGCTGAGGCTATCACTGATTGGCTCTCAAAAGCTGGCGTTATCATTGATTGGCTGATTCTTAGAGGCTGGGTTCTGATGTGCAAGTGTAAATGGTCATTTGGAAAGGGTTTTAACCCCAGTTCTGGTGTGGTGAAAGAAAGGAAAGAAAGGAAAGAAGGAAGAGAGAGAGAGAAAGGGAAAGAAATAAATAAAGAAAGAAAGAAAGAAAGAAAGAAAGAAAGAAAGAAAGAAAGAAAGAACGAAAGAACATTTAGTACCTTCCTAGGAGGACAGAAAACTTTATTCTTGTAACCAAAAGGAGATAAAATAAGTAGCAACATGATTCTAAAGTGGACAATGAATTCATTTAACCAACTAGCTTAAAAACTGTATCTATTAAATAACTATTTTTATTATTTTTAAAAAACTAGTAAAGCCTGTTAGAGCAACACTATCATTTTATTCAGAACTGCTTGGGCTACCAATCAAAACCTAGAAGGAAAAATGCCTGTCCAAAGATAAATAAGTCTCTCTTGCTACTTGCTCTGGAACGCACCATACAGAGTTGCCCAAGTGAAAATCAGCTTCCTTGGAGTATGTGCTCTCAGAACTTTGTGTAATGTCTTATTACTAATGGTCCAGGTCAGTTTTAGCCACCTGTAGGTGACTGCCTGTTTTGGAGTATGTCTCAAAATGCCCAAAGTGAATGTTGCATATGCCACATAGCCTTTATTTTAACTTTTATTATCCAAAATATCCCCACTAAATTTATAGAAACACTGGTTACTCAATTTTTTTTCACACACAGTAACTAACAGACAGACATATGTGTGTATAGTGCACATGTGAACTCCAGAATCCTCAGGTGCAGAGGTGGCTTATTTGCTCATTCAAAGCACATTTTTGCTAATAGCTTAAATATGGAAGTTATGCTGTCCTGTCTCCTTCCTCCCCCGCCCCTCTGAACTACATAGAGTAGACCCAGACAACATGATTTAAAAAGTATATGAAATATTATTTCTTTTATGTACATACAAATACACACATACACATATATACACAAGTGCATATATGTGCCCTTCTACTAACGTGTGTGTGTTCTTCTACTAACTGCCCTAAACACTGGGTAATTTTTTTCTTTAAAATATATTTGAAATTTGGTTTAGAAATAATTCCCAGAATTAAGTGTCATGGAACAAGTTTCACAACTAATTTAAGCATAACAACAAGTATGTAAGCCTCTTATATCATTGATTCATACTGTATAAAATGTAGTGAAGCACTGTACTGCAAAATTATCACTTATTCCATGGGAATACAGGGTTCACTGTTTTAATTAATTCTGACTGATCAAGTTTTAAAACATTAAGATATATTGGGACCACTCTGTTGCAAATCCAGTAACATTTTCTTGGAGTGTGACACTGCTATTATCTTACCATGTAGACTCCTACTGTGCTTTTTCTCTTTATTTTTGGAAAAGTAATGTGACATAGTTAATTAGTATTCTCTAGGTCTATATATCATGATATACAATTCACCAAAGTTGCTCAGAAATGTGGCCTTTCCTATTATATTATTAATAAACAGATATTAATAATGATAACAGTAACAATAACTTACTTTATTATCTATTCTTTCACTCATTTGATGAATTATAAAACTTGCTGAGTTCCTACTAGGTTACAATATTCTGTGTGATGCTTCAGGAGATACAAACATGAATAGTTTGTTTCTAGTGAGAGGCTTATATTGTTACTCACAGAATCCTGCTAATTTATAATGTGAACATGAGCTGTGCATATAGGTAAAGTGGTTCTGGCTTAATCACTTACAACCAGGGTAGGTTATGGCAGATTACCTAATTAAGCTTCAATTTCTGTTTCTGCAAAATAAAGACAGTGGTAATAATATCCTTATAGGGGCTTTGTAGAAAATCACCAAAATTACATGAGCTATAAGCCTACACAGTGCCCATAACACTAAACACATACTAAATTTTAAAAATTAAATTAAATTTAAAATTAAATTAATTTTAAAAATTCTAGAATATATGTATAAGTAATATTCACAGAGCAGGAATGATTATTTCCCATTATACAGAGAGGTATGGAAAAAGGAGCATGTCATTGGCAAGTCAGTACCAGAAGTATCCTCAAGAGAAGGCATGTCCAAAGATGGCTGGTATCAGTCACCCAGAGCTTCTCTTAACTCAGAATAAAGCTTCTCAAGTGAAATCATCAGGGTAGGGATGATTCACAACCACTCAGGTGAAGCAAAGGGCATATTTCATAGTTTTAATCCGTGCACTCGCTTACAACCCACCGAAGGATGGGATCTAGCTTGCAAAGTTCTGACCATAAATTAGAATCATATACTCTGTGCATGGAAGGGCTTGCTTTTGATTTTCTACCTCCAGCCTTAGATCTGATTGTGCTGCATCTCTCAGTCTTCACTTCTGACACTGGCCAAAGGAAAATAGCCCTTGCTCTAAAATGCCCTCCCAAGTGGGTCTGTGTATTATGTTCTTTTGAGACCCTCATTAGCTGATCCTCTATGCTACAGACTGCATTTGGCAAATCCTCAGGAAGGGCAGGATTATATTTAAAAACAGAAATTTTAGGATTGAGAGTGGAAAAGAAATTTGTTTCATTTGTTACTTCTAACACATCACTTCTGGTAGTTTGTTTAGGTGGTCCCTCCAGGGAGGTAAGGGTGGCAAAGGCACATGGCATGTCTTTTCCAGCTGACTTTCTGAAGTACTACATAGAAAGAAACTAAATCAACAAACAAGAAATAGAACAGTGGAAGTTTCAGTGGTCTGCTGTCCCCACCAGGCTGTGGACGTACATCTTGTGACCCATTTTGTATAGTGCCTGGCACAGAGAAAAGCTGCCAGGCAGAGTAGTGAGAAAATCATACTTGAAATCGTCCAGATAGCAGTTTATATCTTGTCCCAGCTTCCTGCTAATTGTGCTATATTCACTAAATTATGTAAGCCTCAGCTTTTTAATCTGTAAAATAGGAATGCTATCTTCTCTATAGATTTGTTTTGAAGATTAGAAGTAGCAAATGCAAAGCATCTGTCACAAAGTAGAAATTTAATAAATAATTTGTTATTGTTATAGTAGATGCCTAATTTATATTTGCTGAATAAGAGAGATTATGAATTACGATCATTCTTACTGTGAGCCTCACAACTCTGTACCTGTTTAAAAACGTGCATCATTTTTCTCTCTCTCCATTTCAGAATTACTTTTCCCCAGGCAGAATTACAGAATAGGGAATGAGGAGGGGTTTTATTTATCTGAAGTGTAAGTAGAACACTTACATATAAAAATCCTCTTAAATGAGTGCACCAACACACACACACATAATATACAGTATTGCTCAAACTATACTAGTTTAGTTTATAATGGTGTAGTATATAATCAAATACTCACTAAATGGGAAAAGCAGTATAAAAAGACCTCCATGCTGTCCCTTTGCAAGAGCACTGCTTTAATGGCCATGTGCAGAGGACGGACAGCAGCAAGCTAGCCAAACAACCACCATATGGTCAGCTGGAAGAGGAAAAACCTCCAGGTAGGAGGGCAGAGCTGTTCCAAGGACATAGTGAAGTACAGTTTGCAAGCCTATGGCATCAAATGACCTGGGATGCTCAGGACAGGAAGGTGATGAGGGTCAGGCCTACACTACAGCAGTCAATACCCTATGGAAAAGACTTACTTATTCATTTTTTTTTTCGTTATTGTTATTTTAAGCAAAGTGATTAATATTGATATTATTATTTTTAAACAAGATCTTGTTCTGCAATGGGTAGGGGAAAGGGTTGGTAAAGTTGATTACATATTGGAGGGCACACCAGCTGGGCTTGAAAATGGGACACGTTATTGTCTATAACACATAGTTCACTAGTTCTGACTCCCACCTGTGAGAGCAAATCCAAGAGACAGACATCATGATGCAGGTGCTGTAATACAAGTGTCTCTTTGGAATCACACATAACTGGGTCGGTTCAAATCTATTTCCTAACTGGGTAACCTTGGAGATATATATTTTATTTTATATGTTATACATACATATGTATCACTAAGTTATACTGAACATTAAATATAGTATTAGATACTTCATGTATCGTAGCTATATTATTTTACTCAAAATGGCATTTTCTTTACACACACACACACACACACACACACACACAAACACACACAGAAACACAAACATGCACACCACATGTGGCCCTGACAACAAGAGGCTATTTGGATTAGTGTGACTCCCATCCTTGGGTTGACTTCCTTTCAGAGGGCCCCTACTTCTGTCCTATAAATAAACCACATAGAGTTTCCACCACCCCACCTGTATTTCTCATATTTCTTGTCTCATATCATCTGTTGCCAAAATATATGCAAAGAATTAAGTATAAGTCAAAGACTGAGGGGGCAAAACATTCTTGTTATTGACCCATGTAAGCAAAAGACTCATCTCTTTAATCTTCACCAAAACAAATTCCTACCCACAAAACAAGGTATCATTAACAGCAAACTTATCAACAGCATGAGGATTTACCTTCAGAATTGTAAACATTTAAAATTAAGTATTACACATCCATATTTTTAAGTCTTTTGGTCGTTTTGGCCAAGTTAGCCTTCAGCCTCCTTCCATGTTTGTCAGTCCTTGCTCTCTTTTCTTCCTCCCCATTTCAGTCCTCTCTAACCTGCTTTCCACCTGTCTCCCATCAAATTCCCTTCCTCTAAATTTCTAAGATTTAGAATTTCAATCTCTACCATTGTTCTCTCAATCGTAGCAATAGGAACTACTTCCTGGATTTGCTATCTCCATGACATTTTAGTTACTTGGTTAACAAATTCATACCTTGTTAATGATTCTTTATGTTAATTCTCCACATTCCTCTAAGTGGTGTGGATTCAATCTTCTAACTGGGCCCTGTAGATACAGGAGCTAACCCTTGTTGAGCACCTATTATGTCTCAAGTATTGCGCCTGTCCTCTACATTTCTTATCTCAGGTAAGTGAGAGATTATGTGTAAGAGTATCAGATCTGTTTCACAGCAAATACTAGTCTTTTCCTTGTTCTCACCCACGTAAGGCCTCAAGGTCTAGAAGGATCATTATCCCCCTGATCCTCCCATCTCCAAAGACCTGTATCTGCAGAGGACTCTTACTCAATCAAGTGCAGAATAATGTAACCATCTATGGCATCCTGGACTAGAGCTGTCCAGTGGAATTTTCTGCAACGATGGAAATGTTTCATATCTGTGCTGCCCAATATGGTAGACACTTGTCATATACAGCTACTGAGCAGCTGAAATATAACTAATGGGACTGAGGAATGGAATTTTAATTTTCAGTTTTAATTTTTAATTTATTTCATTTTAATTTAAATACCCATATATGGTCAATGATTTCATACTGGACAGCAGAAAGACTTTTCAGGGCAGCAACAAACTTAGGTGTGGTAGAGGAAGCACATTTTAGTCCCCTGGATGTACAGTTTCATAGGTAACACAAATGCCAATTGGGATTTTTGAATTGTGTGCCTAGGTGACTTGTCAATGAGCTTTCATGTATAAAAAGACTGTCAAAAACAGTTTATTCATTCTGGGGCTCACCTCCACAGGTGCCAGAGAGCATCTTGCCTTGGGGAATAAAGCAAATCTATACTCCATGATTAGCATGTGCTTATATTTTACAGACAGGCATCAATGCCTGGTGATTTTGATGCACTTGGCTTTTATCTTGTGAGATTTATTTAAAGAAGCATATGCATGGCTTAAAGCCTTAGGGAATGATAACACATAAAAAAAGGAAAGCATAAAAGGAAGCAAAAGAAAACCTGCTTCATTTGTCAAAAGGCTTGTTCCCCTTTCAGTACCTCCAAATTCTACACCTGCACCTTTTCTCTTAAATCCTTCTCTAACTCAACTCTTAGAGAATGTTTTTCATTATTCACCCACCAGAGAAAGCCCTTGCCCATACCGCATTCCCCAACCCCCAGCTTTTAGTGGAAGAAGCCAAAAAGAAGGATAGAAAAAAAAAAAATGCTGACTAGGAGGTGGGGGGTTGAAAAGAGAGAGTTAGAATGAGTTTTCATTATATTTATAAATGCTATTTCTCTAAAAAAAAAAAAAGCTAGAAGTAAATATAAACAAAATTTTAACTTATTTCCAGATGATGGACATTATTCTTATTCTTCTTACTTTCCATAATTCAATTTAAAAAAATTAAAAGCAAAAAGGAAAGCAATGATGAAAAAAACCATTTACTCCAGCAGTATATTGCTCCTCTTTTTCATGTTGGTATTTTCAACTATTATCATTCTGGAACAGATGGATCTCTATAGTATCTATGTTATGCTGTTATGCAGTTAATGCTGTCCTGTAACTATTTATGTTTAACTTTTTTTCAAGTTCATTTAGTATTTATCTGGAAATGTTCCTGAACAAGACTGTTTTCATTAAATAGCCACAAGATGGGAAGAGGCACTTAGAACATACTGCAAAATTGCCCTCAGTTTAACCCTCAAGTGTACATGCATACATATCCTTATGTAAGTTTGGACAGTACTTTATAGGCTGTTAGAAGTAAGACATCGCTAAAGTGCTCACCATTTAAATCAAGGATAGAGAGTAGGTTAAAAGTTCAGAACTAAGAACAAAAGGACTAGAACTCAGTAACAAAGCTGTATTCTAACCAGAGTATTTAAAGGCACTTGCTTTTTCAGGTTGGTTTCAGCTTCAAATATTTTCTTTATGGGCTCTTGAGTTAAGTCATATTTATCAGATTATGCATGCCAATTTTGGTTTGGAAACGATGATTTTTGATATCTAAATATCAAACAGAGCACATCTACTCTTTTCTGAGTGGTTTGGTTTCCGTGGCTGCTGCCGTCTGGATATCGGACTAGTTCCAAAGGTGAGAAGAGTAAAGGCTTTTTTCCAAGAACGTCTCAAAGTCTCAGCTGAAACATGTTACCTGTGGTAATAACTTTTTCTGCCTATCTCCTGTTTTGCCGGCATTTGCTGTGTCACCCATATTATGAAGGCCACACTGGAAGTGCTACAATTGTGTTTCAAAGAGAAGAATAATTTTAATCTTCTTTTGAAGTTCTCATATAGCAATATACAAAGGCTAGCATGGATGTTGATGGGTAATGATACTCTTTTTTGATATAAAAAATTTTGAAGTAAATATCAGGCCTGATAGATCCTGAAGCAGGATCAAAGAAACCTGTGTGACCAGACATCATTGCCATACAAATTCTCTACAGAAACAGCAGAGGAATATTTATGTAAAATACTCCCATATATTTGTTCATTAGAATAGATTTTTTCATTGGACATTTTTTCTATACTATGTCTCTAAGTAGATGGTACACTAGTCTTTTAGATAAGTCATTTATTTGGGGAGATCCTTATATTAAAGGATTATTAACAAACATGCAGATTTTGAGTTTTTCAATTTTAATTTAATGCATACAATTATGTACAGGTAATAGTTTTGTGACTCAGCATTGGGTGTCTTTCATTACTATTGCTGCACATTCTGTTTTGGCTATTATCCTTGTTTCATCCAAAACTACAACCTGCAATATTTCTTGGTCTTAACACACTAAAGTGATATGATACCTTACTATTAGAAATAGTGACTCATTGTGGTGATGACTGGGGGCTGTGTGATAAGTGATAAGACAAATACAACTGAGAGGCTGCCGTTACCACACCAATTATTAAGAATCTCTTCTTATAAGTAATAAGTGGAGTTAATGTTGTCATTCTTAGACTTAAATGATAAATTTCCTCTCATTCAAATTAACACAAATATTTTGAAAAATCTAAGTTTCTACAATGGTTTTTCCCAATATTTAAAAAAATGATACAGGAGAAATAAGAACTATACCAGTTCATGATCAGTTTGTTAAATTGTGACTGCTGCATTGATTTACCTCTGCTTTTGTGAGACCAGTACCTCAGTGAAGGAACAATTTATTATGATAGCCTTAATCAAACCATGTAATTTCTTTGAGTCTGTGGTGAATTTCTTCATTTATAAGGCAATTTAGCAAAGACAAGATTGTCCCAGACTTTCCATGGAATGATAACTACATTCCATGGACCTAAACGCAATGCTTCCCATAATCAAATACATTTGAGAAATATTATATATGAAACTCTCCTTCTGGGGATTCATATTCAACATTGACATACTAAAAGCTCATTAATTTGACCCCATAATTCCATTTTTAAAATGTATGATCTAGTAGCAACTTACAGTACTCATGGTAAAACAGCAAATGGACTCAATGTGATAAGTGACATTGAAACATTTTTGATATGGCAGAGGTAAATTCCAGCAAGTGATCAGAAACAAAGAAAAGTCACAAATAAATAATCCCAGAATTTAAAAAAGAGAAATAGCTATAGTTACAATATAGATGATCAAAAGAGAACACTATAAATGATTTTATTTCAAACTTAAAAGCCAAGATGAATTTTCTAAAATTTTCTGAAATTGCTTTATAGAAATACTATCAAGAAATCACTCATGAAAAAAATCAATTATCATTATTAAGACTGAAATCAGTAATCAGAAATTTTTCACCAAACCATTTCTGTACCAATTGATTATACATTCCTCTTCTAAAAATTTGTTCTAAAAGTTTTTAGCAATGCCTGTCTAAATCTTCCTTCAACAGAAAATCTCAATCTTATAAAAATGTATTAGACATAGAAAATTAGAGAAAGCTATCTATCTGTCCTGTTCCATGAGGCTAATATAACTGTATTAAAAAAAAAAGACAAATCAATATACCAAAAATAAAGTAAAATTTAAAACAATATTAAACAAACAAAAAAATTCCTAGAGACTGATCTCAATTATAAACAAAAAATTTAATTAAAATATTAACAAACAGAATTTAGCAGTGTATTAAATACCTACATTATCAACCATAGTTTTTTCCTTAGTTATGAAAACATAACTTAAAAATATATTAATATATATTAAAAGAAAAATTTTATATATTTATCATAATAAATGAATAAATGACATTCAATACAATTCAGCATCCATGCTTGATTAAAAAAACTCTAAGAAAACTTAAAATAGAAAAGAATTTAACTTAATAAATAATATTTACAAAAAACTTACATCAAACACTACACTTAATGTTGAAACTCTAGATGTCTAAAATGAGGGTGTTGACTATTGAATATTTTATTCAATATTACACAGGAGGTCCTGGGCAATTCAGTAAGATAAAGCAAGGAAGTAGAATGTATGAGAATTAGAATTAACTTTATATCCACTTGATCCTAAACTACAATGGAAGAACAAAGGAACAAAAACAAACAGACAAGGCTAAGATAATTCTGAGAAACAAGGTTGGGGAGACTTTTTGTGCCATGTATTAAGGTTTATGAAGGCTCTAGTAATGAAGATAGTGTGGTTTTGGAACATGAATAGTGGACCAATAGAACTGAGTAAAGAGCTCTGACACAAAACTATAGGAAAACCTAACATAAGACAGAGATGGTATCACAGATCAGAAAGTAATCTATAATGTGAAATTGATTATCTTCATGAAAATATAAAATATGATCAGATGCCTATTTCTCAATAAAATCGAGTTTCAGGTGGATTAAACATCTAAATGTAAAAACAAACACTTTAAACTTTTACAAAAATGAGAAGATAACTTTTTTTTCTGATCACAGGTTAGGGAAGAAAAATTCTTGAAGTCATTAAAACAGAATCATAATAAAAAATAAAAAGCTGCTAAAGTTTATGACATCAGAATTTCTGTTCAAAGTCTCTATCAGTTTAAAAGACAAAAAACAGACCTAAAGGAGATAACTGATAAAGATTAAAATTCAGATTTAACAGCTCCTATTAATAATTATAAAAACATCAAACACTAATGGAAAGGAAGAAAAAGTATATAAACAGCTACTTCACAGAAGAAGAAATCAGAATTAATAATAAACTTAAGAAAAGATGCTTACCTAGTAAACAGTCAAATGTTGAAAATCAAAAGGAGATACCATGTTACATATATCATGTTAGCAAAAATTGAAAAGTCTGCTAATGTCAAGAATTGATGAGGATATAAAAGAATACAAACAGTCTGAAGAACAATTTTTCTTTAAATTGTTACAACCCAGCAATGCTGGATCATACATGTTCACAAGGAGATATACACAACAATATTAACTGTAGTGTTGTGTTAAATAGAAAACCTCAAGAACAACCTAACTGAAATATAAAAATGAATATATACGTATGTATATGCAAGACTGGGACATTGTAATGTACACCAGAAATTAATACATTATAATTGACTGTACTTCAATAAAAGAAAAAAGAACAACTTAACTGTCCATTCAAAGGAAAAATGAATAAACTAGGGTATATTCATACAGTAGAATATTATACACAACAGTTAAAATGAAAGAATCACAGCTATGAGATTAAATATCAAAACATAATGCACAGCAACAGAAGCAAGCTGCAGAAGGACAAAAACAGTATGATATTCTTTGCATACTTAATGAAATTTTTAAGCAGTATATTGTTTAGATACATACATGCTATGTTCTAAAAGCATGATGGGAAAGATAGAAACTTCCAAATAGAAATAACTTCTGGATAGCAGGGAGGTAAATGGGACTGGGGAGGTAAATGGGACTGGGGAGGAGTACACAGGTGGATTCAACTATATCTGTAATGTTTTACTGCTTAAAAATATGTCAAGCAAATATAGCAACATTTAAAAATGTGATGGGGAAAAAAATAAAATAAAAATGTGATGGGGCTGAGCAGTGAGTAGTACCTGGGTGTGTGTTATGCTGTCCTTTATAATTTTTTAATGTTTTTAATATTTTAAAATAGTTTAGTAAGAAACAACGGTACAGTGAGCTTAGGGAACTCCAATATAACTAAAAACAATAGCATACGACTATCCTAGCTTGTAATGATTTATCTGGATCTCCAGGCTAAGGAATCACTGCATTAACTTTGTCCCAGCTCTAACTGGGACAAAACACCTCCTTCTTTTCTCCCAGCATCCATCTTTGTCTTCCAACCGGGATCGCTTACTGGGTGTCCCTTTTGTTTCCCTCCTCAACTCTACAGCCACACCCTGGTACAAAGCTTTCAGACCCCAGGAGCTGATTCTTAATTCAGATGTTGTATACTGAATCATTCCCTTGACAGAGCGATCCTTACCCACCTGCTTAGACTCTTCCTTGAATATGCATACACTGTGGTATAGTCACACTATGAACTATTTCACAGCAGTTAAAATAAATGAACTACTGCCACATTTCTCAACATGGATATATAAAGACATAATGGGAAGCAAAAGAAGCAAGTGCTCCTCACAAGAGTCATTAATTTTGCCCTCCTGGGGCTTGGATTCTGCTCACAGCCTGGCGTCAGATGGAAGTGAGCACCGCCATTGCGTGGCTGCAGCAGTTCAAGATACTAAAACAACATGGAAAAAGCTTCTGCTCTAACGTTTATTGAAAAAACATAAGTAGAATACAAAATTATACCTCTGCTAGGTTTTAACATTGTAAAAATTATACATATAGGCCAGGACTGGAAGAGAATACAGAGAAATGAAAATAGATTTTTTTAAAAAGTCAGGATTGTGGGTAATTTTCTTCCCTTTCTTTTGCATTCCATCAATATTGTTTTATGTTTTTATAACAAGTTGTTAAAAAGCATAGGTTGTAGGACAGATAGAATCAATCTGTAATCTTTCTGTAGTTTTCTCAGAGTTGATAATGGGCTTCAATTCTGTTCTCAGAAGCACAGTTTATCTACAGTTCCAGGACAGCCATTTTCCACTGATCACATGCTCTGGGATAAGACTGACAAGGCATCACTGTATTACACGGCTGTCTGAAATTTTAATTACAACTTGCTTTTCAAAGACTTTTACAGATTAATTACTTTATTTGCACAGTAGAAATGGGGACCAAATATTTCAAAAGCAGTTGGTGGAGTTGATGTGAACAAACTGCATGAACACAGCTATTGAAATGTTAAGATCCCACTTGGTGGAATGACTATAGGCCAGTAAATGCCACACTAGGAAGTGGCAGAAGTACAACATTTGGTCAGAATGATAGGCTTTGGTGGTCAGGAGTCCTTGGTTCCAGTGGTAGCTCTGCCACTGGGTAGTCTTGAACACCATGTTTGGCTCATGTAAGTTTCAGTTTCCTCTTTGGGGAAACAGGGATGATAATGTTCACCTGACAGAATGGATGCGAGCATGAATTGAGGTAGTGGATATACAACAGCTAGCAAGGGACCTGGTCCATAGCAGATGCTCAGTAAACAGCTGCTCTTATTTTTCACTCAGCTCATTTTCCCTGAGCTCTATTATATGTGGCACTTAACTAAGTAATACAGGTGGACCAATTCTGAGCAAGACTATATAGGTGAGTAGCAATTTATGTGAACTGTAATTGCCAAGGATGTTGTAGGTCCGGAGAATACTATGATTTGAACAGTAATCACACCTATGGATTTATAGTACAGTCCAACTCTTCTTTCCATGGATCTCTCCACCCAGGACAAATCCATAGATATGTGTCCACATTACATAGAGCTGAATACACATTTCTCAGCCGGCAGATCCAACACTACCTTGTGAGTAATAGTGCTTCAGAACCCACATGCTGGGGTTGGTAAATCATTCCTAAACTGGCAGTTTGCCAAATATTATTATTAACAGTAAAAGAATAAAATGAAAGCAAAACAAAAACAAAAGAAAAGGGAAGGGAAGGAAAGGAAAGCAAAATTTGTTGCAAAGTCCAGTCCATTGTTACAAAGCAGAATCTGTAGGACTGTGACACAGGATCACTGGAATACGGGACTGGTAACAGAAGAAACCCCTTATTGCCCCTGCCACAAACATCCAGAGAACCACTGGTTTATCTCCCTCACTTTCTTTTTTCTAGAGTCCATATGTTTATCTATAAGTACTGCTCAATGGTCAAGGGAGTAAAGGCGAGGTGAGGAAGAAGGATGGACCAATGCTGTCAATTTGAACTTAGGGAAAAACTCTGAGAGCAGCTGTTTTCATAGATGCATCTCCCATAAAATCTCAGAGAGACTTCACTTTGCCCTTGGGAATATTCCAAACCATATCCTATTGGCATCTTTTCTGATAGGATGCTGATCATCTAAAGACTCCATGTAAGAAACCTTCCCACCTCACTCCAGGTACTCAATTTTCTGTTTCTGTCAAACCTTGCTCATTTTTACTTAAAAAAATACAATAGATCTCACACTAAAGTGTTTATCTTCCTCCAGAGTAATTTTCTTCCATTTACTTGAGGAATTGTGCCCAGAAAATATATTGAGAATGAAATTATACCAAGAATGAAATAACTTACAGAGCCTAAACTTTTTGAGGCATGACTTCATAGTACTTATTTTAATAACTGCTGGTATATGGGGTTGCTATAGATATTTGTTCTGTTGCATCACTGTGGGACATCTGACAAATATTGTACTGGCAGCTTGCAAAGGAAAGACAAGTGATAAAGACAAAGCCATGAAATATATATGGCAGAGTCTGTATGGAGATCCCAGCTCTTCTGAGCTCTCAGACTTACTTAGGCACATCACTTTACACCCTTCCTATCACCCCCTATGGTTTCTTGTCTGGCAAGCAGGGATAATAAATTTTTTTCCAATTTATCTCCCATGGTTGTCAGGAAAATAAAATTTAAAAAATCTGTATGATGATGCTTTGAGAAAAATATAATTGTACACATAAGACATTGCCATTTTTTTTTCTGTCTTCAAGTTCCATTTGGGCACTTACTACATTGGAATTAAGTTACAGTTTTCCATAGCTGTCATCTACCACCTACCTCTGCAAAAACAAAACCATTTAGAGATTGTTATAGACTGAATTGTGCACCCACATTGCCCCAAATTTGTATGTTGATGCCTAACGCCCAACATGACTGTATTCAAAGACAGAGCCTTTAAGGAGGTAATTAAGGTTAAAAGAGGTAGTAAGAGTAACGCCCTAATCTGATAGGACTGGTGTCCTTATGAGAAGAAGAGAAGCCAAAGCTCCTTCTCCATATGTACAGAGAGGAAAGGCCACATAAGGACACAGCAAGAAGACAGCTGTCTGCATGCCAAGAAGAGAGCTCTCCCTAGGAACTGTATCTGCCAGCACCTTGATCTGGGACTTCCAGCCTCCAGAACTGTGAGAAAATAGATGCACGTTGTTGAAGCTACCCAGTCGGTGGCACCAGAAAAGAAGAGTACTGTTTAGCCCCACTCAGGTCTCAGGATGCCACAATGCTAGCCTCAGGCCATCCATGCCCCGATACCTTAGAGGGCACTTAAAAAAGACTATATAGATCCATAGCTCCCTCTTGCCTTAACCCTCTCCCTCCCAAAGGCCACCTTAGTATCTGAAGTTTCCACCGTTAGGCACACCGTCCAGCCACAGTTGGGAATCAAATAAAATAGAAACCTCAAGAACATCCTTGTATCTGTATTCACTGGCTCCATAAAGTAGCTTCCCAGTTGAGAAAGGTCCCCAAGGGCCTTGCTGGGGATGTCCTGACCTGCCACGTGCAACCCAGGGCCCTGGAATATAGATTCATAATATTTGAGCTAAACTGTAAGATAACTAGTCTTGTACCTCAGTTGTCCTTACATGATGGAAAATATTTCCCCAGCTGCATCTGGACTGTGAGCTCTTCACTGCGGTTGAGATTTAAAGTCACACTAATGTATAATGATAGAAGTCAAAGTTAAGGTTTAAATCTCATTTTATTTCTACATATTTATTAATTTGTTGCACCTTGTACAGCTGTATCCAACTATACTTCAGACTTTACTAAACTAATACGTTTAGTCTGCAGTAACTGCCTGCCACTTGGTCATCCTTCCAGACACTGTGGGCATGTCTTGGGTCAGAAATAAAATAATATCTTTAAAAAACCCTCTGCATTCTTTATTTGTCTTTTCCTGTTTTTTTTTTTTTTTTTTTTTTTTTTTTTTTTTTAAGGAGGGGAACACGATATAAATCCCCAGCAGGTGATTTTGCAAGTTTCGTGTAGCCTGTATTGTTATCCAAACTGAAGAAAACATCGTTCCATTTCACTGCCAACTCTCTGGCCATGCAACTGCCCTCAAATGGACTTTACTAAAAGAGCACTTCAAATCAGCAGCACAGAAAGGATGCCTTTCTGTGTCTGTCAGAGCCATTTTCCCTTTCCCTTTTCAGCTGTGCTTTTCCACCTGCAGAAAACCCCACCTACTTCCTGAACCAAAGCAGGCAGTATGCAAAGAGTCCTGGCTTTACTAGCAGGAGGGGTCCAAAAATAGCTGTTTAGCCATAAATTCAGAACCTGGTATGCCTGGTGTGAGTGCTGGGTACCTGGGGCCTGACCAAATGGTAATCCTCTCCTTCCCTCTGTATTCTGGGCCTGGTCCACATGGCCTGGCCTTCTGCCTCAGCTTCCTGCTGGGACTTAAGCACTTTGCCCAGTCACAACACTCTGGACTAAGGCCCTACACATTGCCTGGCTCCTCAAAGACGTTTCCCCTGGGGAGAAAAAACATGCTCTCTCTCCTTTCTTCCTCCTTCCTCATTACTGACAATCACTGTCTTCACAACTGGCCCAGCTCGTGTCTGAATACAGATACCCAGAGGAATACCACTGTATTATAAAGATTCAGTATTTGGTGCCAGATTTGAATATATCCTGGTGAGGAGATGGTGGCTTGGCCAATCAGCCTCTTTTCATCTGACAACATGTGGGAAAGGAGTAGAGAACATTCTTACCCCCAAAAAACTCTGTATAATTCTAATCTGGTCTAAACTTTACACAGATAAGGAACCTAAGGCTCAAGAGAAAAGCTGAGGCTAGACTCTATAGATCATTCATTATTATTCATTAGTATATTCAATAAATATTAATTGCATATCTAGAATGTGCAAAATACATACTGCTATGGTTGCTCTCTCATCTGAGGGATTTTCCTACTTTACCATAAGTCCAGCTACTCCTCTATAACAAATCTTTGCATATTGAAAAATGAAATGGTCATGACACTGAGTTCTCCCTCTATTAAACCATAGGTTCTACATGTAGACAGCAGAGGAGGAACAGGGAGGCTACCCTTTTCTTCTTCCATCTACAGGAGCCACTTCTGGTACATGATTAAAGAGGTGAGCCCTTTTCCCAGCCTTCTTTTGGATAGTTTCTACACTCCACAGTTTGTGGATTTCTCAATAGGCAAGGGATGGGGGGCAAATTCATAACAGAAGACAGAAAAAGTCCCTGAGAAAAAACTGCGCTATATCATGAAAATTTGGGGGGGGAAAATCCCTTGAATTTTAGCTAGTGAAATCTTTGATGACAGTATTTTAAAAGTTCTGATATTGTCCAGGATCCTAAGAAGGGACCCTCTAGTAGTTCTTTAATCTAGAATTTTCTTGTTAATCCACATGTCATAGACTTGGCAGATTATTCCATAGAGCCTTAGGACAATAGTCCTCAAATAATGCTGTGAAATATTATGTCATCATGAGAAAATGGGGTCTGGTAGAATGTAGTTTACTCAAACAGCACTTATACTTTATTATAATAAAATAGCCTCTTTACTCTTTTGTGTATATTTGTTCAGTTCTCACACTGCAGGTCCTCAGAGGCCCCTTTTATTTGTGAAGTGATTACTACAAAATGGAGGCAGAGAGTCCAGAGGCCTCACTCAGCCTCCTCTGTGATGATTAGAACTATTTTCTCACCTATTTCTAGTCTCTACGCAGGCACTATATATATTACTTTCTCTGTATTATTTAAATTTCACTACAATGATCACTTATTAGAAGTAACAATAAAGTTATTTCCATTAAAAAAATCATAAGTATACATATACATACATACAATATATAAGTATATATATGTGTATGTGTGCATATGTAGAAATATATAGACACAGGTATATATGTATATTTATTTACCTTTGAGGATTTAAAAGGTAAATAAATATTTCCATTCATTTTTGTATTAAGTTTAGACTATGAAAATTTTAATAATAATAAATATTTTGAGCATATTGATGCTAGATACCTTGTTAATTGCTTAATCGCAGTAACACTCTAAGGCAGGTATTTTATTATTCCTATTTTAAACATTAGGACATTAAAGCTAAGAAAATTAAAATAACATATCCGAGCTAATGCAATTAGTAAGTGTCAGGGCCCAAGAATTAATGAAACTCAGGCCTTTCTAATTCCAGAGCCCAGGTTCTTAATCATTGAGCTACACTTTCTTTCTTGGATGGAGATGTGGGTAGGAAGAGAAGAGCAGATTTGTTCTCCGAGGGTATATTAGAAAGCAATCAGAACTTACCCTTGTTGAACAGGACCTCCTTTTCTTCAATCCCCACCAACAAATGGCCTTTGGATTTGAGGGACCTATCCAACTCACTTGTATGAAAGTAGCCCATTCTTACAGTGATTTGGTGCTTTTTTTAGCTTGGAGAAGGGGTTGTTGCATGGGGAAGTTCTCTGCTTGTTTTGAAACAGTACCATACGTAATAAGATAAAAGGTGACTGTGATGATGATCTTGTTGGAATGATACAAAAGGATCTATGTCCGGGTCAATCAGATGTTCATTCAATATGTACCGGAGAATGGCCTGAAAATAGCAATAGAGAGACCTAGACCTTGTCAACCTCTAAAAAAACAGATTTCTAACTAATAATTTTAAGAATTAAACCAAGCCAGATCTTGTCATTTGCAAAACAGCAGTACTCTAACTTTAATAATTTTAAGTACCAGGTACAGATGAATGAACGAATGAAAGAAAATGAATAAATGAGCAAATTCTGCATTATCAGACTTTCTACTTGACTTTCTATATACAGCCTCAGTCACCATTCTGATAGCCAGGTTCTTGTCTGTTCCCAGAGTCAGCATTTTTTCCTTTTACTCCAGTTTTACATAATAGTAAAAATGCAGGGAGGTAGAAGAAAGCATACAGTAGATGATCTTCACTCTCACTGTACCCTAAGCAAGTAAAATATACTTGAATAATTAACAAAATTTGAAATTAAAAATAAAGGAAGGAGTTAATATGATTGACAGAACTCTCCCTTACATATAATAAAAAACCAAGCAACTCAGAGCAACTACATTGCAAACAACCTTCCTCCGTAGAGTCTAACATGTTCTACACTTTGCTCAAACAAGTTCTTTATTTTTAGGCACACGAATTCTCAGGCTTTATAATTATTTTCAGACATGAAGTCTTACTGAATAATCTGCCTGAAGAAGAAAATTCTGGAAGATATAAAAAGGATCCTAAACTATCACCCTTCATGAAATTTTAAATTTTCCTCTGGATGTTTTCTAAACTATATTTCACAAAGATAAGAAAAAACGAGAAAAATGGAACATCTGCTCAGGCAAACTTCAGGCAGAAAAAGATGAACTCTTGGATTAAGCCAATTGTCCACAGGCGGTTTCTCTTGGCTTTTTTTTTTTTTTTTTTTAAATAAGGATTTAGAAAGTGTTTTCTTATTCTCATCAAGTGATTCTGGCACCTCTGATTTGCATTACTTTTGAAAAGAGCAAAGTTCGTTAACTGAAATCATAAACCTAGATGAGATGGGTTAGGTTTCCACTCTGCTAACAGCACTAATACTATATGCATTTTAGACTATATAATAGTGCAAAAGTAACTATTCTACCTTCTTCGAAATATTCTCAATTGCTTTCTTATGGGGAGCTCAAATAAAAATTTTTGTTTTTTATTTTCTAAATGAGAAAGAAGCATTCATGCCAATAAGAAAATTAATCATGTTTCTGGACATGTAAACGTGAAATCTATAAAACAAATGTTCTGATAAAATATGTCTTTTTGGCACTGACTTATTTGGCAATCAAAAGTGCTTTCCTGAGGAACAAAAAGGTTTTGTGCAAGGAACTATCTGTATCCTAAAACCGACTGATTATAGAAGCTGAGTAAATTGTAAAGCCAAGAATGAGAGTTTATTTCTCTATCTAAATCAGAAGATATATAGACTTAAATTCCCTCACTGAAGTTGTCTTTGTGTGTGTAGTTACATTACCACTAATTATTGACTCCTTTGTCAGTAATGAACACTCACAAATCAGTCAGGTTTCTACTGGATCTAGAACACTGACATTTTAACCAGAAGAAGGAAAGCATGGTCAAATCAATTTCATTGTCTTTATGTAACTGAGTCTTCAGATTTTAGTGAATTTGCCAGGCCTGGTCCAAAAATATTTGTTACTTGTAATAGACTACATTTCCTTTTTCCCACCTTCAAACAAGGAGCAAAACAGGAGAAGTTTTAATAATAATAACAACCAAATCTCCTAAAATAAAAAAAAAAACAATCTTTTTGTCTTCACTCAATCCAGAAGAAAAGGAAAATTCCAGGAATGACAACCTGGAGATAAAAGAAAGGGGGCATTTTAAAATTCACTGAGGCAAATAATGAAAGTAACACTTCAGGAGTCCTAGACTTGTAGTGGAGCTTGTCGTTTAAGTGTGTGATCATTCTCCCAAGCTTCAGTGTCTTTATTTGAAAAGTAGGTCTATAATGCTTCTCCTATGATATCTCACTGGATTGTTACATTGCAGGAGTAATTTTGGGAGACAGTGTTTTGTAAATATTTAAGTACTAACCTATTTTATTATTGATATCATCACTCTTTTTAGATTATTTTTGTTGGAGAGTGTACTTAATATTGTTGTTGTTTCTAAAGACAGCCTCCCAGGAGAATCATCTCCATTTTCACTGGGACCCCAAAGACAACAGTTAGTGCTATTCAAGTAATCTTTGTAAGATACAAGCAGGTCAGCATAAAATAATAGGTAATCAATAGTCCATATTCTTTGATCCTGACAAAATGAATGACCAAAGCATTCTAAACAGTCAATGAATATGACCCTTTTTTAAAGATATCAACTATTTTATTACTTTTCTCTGAGTGACTGCACAAGTCAAGGAGGGGCAAGGGCAGGCATGTCAACAAATCTAACCAATAAGGCATTTTCAGGTTAAATCATTCAAAGAAAATTGTTATAATGCTAGGAGATTCAAGCATACTTAAAAAAATTATATATCTAACTATCTGTTACTGTAGTTCTATATAATGGTAATAATTTAGGAAGGTAAAAGAAAGTAGATGGACGGATGGATGGACAGATGGACAGACAGAAGAACAGGGGACAGATAGATGAATAGATAGATATTGTATACAGATATATAAAATTAAAAATATAATACATGCTTCCAGTAAGGATTTAACAATGCAGTCAAGTGGGAGAAAGAAAAATTACTCTTAATTCCATACCTAGTGATAATGAATGTAAATGTTTAAACACATATTAATATTCTTCACAGTATTTTCCTATGCATAGCTTTTTGTTTATTTTACATAATTGAAATTATACTCAGATTAGTTTTTAAATTGACTTTGTTAGGATATTACTATATAATAAAAATGTATAAATTTTAAGTATACAATTTGATAATTTTTGACAGATATGTATTCCCATGTAACAACTTCCCTATCAAGATGTAGAGCATTTATAATACTCCAAAATGGTCTCTTGTGCTCCTTTGCAGTGACTATCTCTTAACCCATGCCCCAGGCTACCACTGATCTGCCTTTTGTTACCAAAGATCAGTTTTATCTATTCTAGAAATTCATATATGTAAACACAGAGTAGAAAATTTTTTGTGTCTGGCTTTTATTCACTCAACACAGTATTTTTGAGATTTAATGCGTGTATCAGCAGTTTGTTCTTTTCATTGTTGAGGAGTATTCCATTTTCTAAATCTACCACAATTTTGTTTATCCATTCATATTCGGAGGAACATCTGGATTGTTTCCAGTTTTTTGGTATTAAGAATAAAGCTATTATGAACATTCATATATTGTACATAAATATACCTATTGTATATATAGATAGAGATGTTACACAGGAGCATATATTTGTCAAAAATTATCAGATTATCAAATGCTTTTTTTCACTTAATATAAAATGGGAGTACTATATTTTAATTTTTTCAGAAATACTATTTTAAATGTCTGCCTATTTTCATTTAGTGGAAACACCATAATTTACATAAACATCCTCTATATTTATATATTTAAATTGCTTCTGATTGTTTTCTTTATAAATAATAAAGCCAGGAACATCTTTGCTTTTTCTCTACTTTGGGTGCCAGCAAAGTTTTTCAGAGCAGTCCAAACTCAAGCTGACACACAAAAAATTTAAAGAAAATGCTCAATAATGTTCTTTTCATTCTTTGATCTATAATATGCACAAAAACATTGGACATTCTACCAGGATAATTAAAAATGCATTCTAAATTCTAAATGCTTTCTAAAGAGTTTCCTCTCTTCCTGATTTTTTTTTTTTTTTTTTTTTTTGCTAAGAGCTTCTAAAGAGTGCTAGTTTCATTTGTTATTTTTCCCCCCATTTAAATTGACAATTGCCTTGATGAATAGAGGAAACAACATTTATTTCAACTCTCTTTGCATTAATTGTAGGAAAGAAATTGTTCAATGAGGCTAAATGTGTAGGTGTTGAGCATTGTTTGTTGTTGGGGGTTTTTTTGGGTTTTTTTTAGGTTTGGGAAATGTGCTTTTGCAAAAAAGGCATACAAGTCCCGCATAAAGAAGCAAAATAAAGAATAATAGAACAAAAAAGAAAACCCTTTTTGGAGCCAAAAAATGATCAAAACAAAGCATCAAAGGTAAAGGCTATAGTGACAGAATTGCTGGAGACAGAAGCATTTAAAATAACACCTGTGTTTGTACTAACTGAAAAACTCCTATTCACAACCTTAGCAATCTTTAAACAAGAAATATACTTAATGTTTCTGTTCTAAATGGTCTCCTAATATTTTAGTGGGAAAAAGAACACTGGGTCTATTGCTATACCTTATCTTAAAGAACAAGGCATGTTTGAGATTTTTAAAAATTTAACTCATGCAGGTAGGTAATTCCTCCAATATATCCCTCCTTTCTATACTGAAAAAAAATGGATTTTTGAAATACCCCAGCCTCTTCAATTCTTCTTTGCAATTATTATGGTTGTACTCATATATTCTTGATATTTGTGTTATGTGTGTATCTCGTCGTTCTCTCTGGGACTGTATATATAGCACATCATGGATTTTGTCTATCCAATCCACATTTCTCTTCTGGACTTTCGGGAGACTGTTTCTCACTGATATCAGGTGTGTGAGTCTGGTGCAGTTGCCACTCTCAATGTCTACTTCTGTGGACTGAATGTTTGTGTCCTAATAAAATTCATATGATAAAGCCTAATCCTCACTGTGATGGTATTTAGAAGTGAGGCCTGGATGAAGTAATTAGGTCATGAAGGTTAAGCCCTCATGAGTGGGATTAGTGGTCCTATAAGAAGCAACAGGAGAGCAATGATCTCTCTCTCCACCCTGTAAGGACACAGTGAGAAGACAGCTATCTGCAAACCAGAGGAAGGCCCTCACTGGAACCCAATGATACTGGAAGCTTAATCTTGAACCTTCAGGCCTCATACTATAGAAATAAATTTCTGTTGTTCAAGAAACCCAGCTTTTTGTTTGTTTGGTTAGTTAGTTGATTGGTTGTTTTTGTTATTGTTACAACAGCCCAAGCAGACTAAGACACATAATTAGCCAGTAGGAGAGAGGGAGTTCATAAGACCCAAGATGAGTAGTTACAGTTACTTACTCACCTCCCAATGGTGATTGGTCTAAAATGACAGCAATCACACAAATTAAGTCAGATCCCTTCCCCATGAATTTTTTTTTAAGGGAAGTCCTGTTCCAGGATGTGCTGGAGTTGATTAGAAGTTTCACTGATTCATAAGAGCTGGCTGCAAACTTTTCAGGAAATTTGCAATCCAATCAATAAATTGCGAATAGCTTGAAATCCACTATGGTGGGAATATTTTAACTACAGAGACTAGAAAGTGCTAAACCAATATACACCACATGAACAAAATGAAGGATAAAAATCATATAATTATAATCAACAGATTCAGAAAAAGAACTTGACAAAGTTCAACACCCTTCATGATAAACCTTTCAGCACATTATGAAATGTACCTCAAAATAATGAAGACCATATATGACAAGCCCACAGCTAACATCATGCTCAACAGTGAAAAGCTGAAAGCTTTTCCTTTATGATCAGAAATAAGACAGTAATGCCTACTTTCACCACTTCTATTCAACACAGTACTGAAACCCCTAGCTAGTGCAATTTGGCAGGAAAAAGAAATAGAAGGTATCCAAATCAGAATGAAAAGTAAAATTGTCTGTTTGCAGATGACATGCTGTTATATATAGAAAACCCTTAAGATGCCACCAAAAAGCTGTTAGAGTTTTAGAACTAATAAAAGAATTCAGTAAAGTTGCAGGATACAAAATCAATACACAAAAGTCAGCTGAATGTTTATACACTAACAATGAAAGAAAAATTAAGAAAACAATCCCACTTAAAATAGCATCAAAAAGAATAAAATACAGAGGAACAAATTTAACCAGGGAGGTGAAAGATCTGTACACTGAAAACTATGAAACACTGATGAAAGAAATTGAAGACACAGATAAATGAAAAGATATTCTGTGTTCACAGTTGGAAAAGCTAATATTGTTAAAATGTCCATACTACCCAAAGTGATCTACAAATTCAATGCAATTCCTATCAAAATTCCAATGGCATTTTTGTTTTTACAGAAATAGAACAAACAATCCTAAGATTTAGATGGAACCACAAATACCAAATACCAAATACCCCAAATACCAAAGATACTTTCAGAAAAAAGAACGAAGTTGGAGGCATCATATGGCTTCATTTCAAACTATTTTACAAAGCTACAATAATGAAAACAGTACAGTATTGGCATAAAAACAGACACATATTTTAATGTGTAGAGAGCAGAATAGACATACCAGAAATAAACATACAAAAGGTCAACTAATTTTAAATAAAGAAGCCAAAATCATACAATACGAAAAGGCTAGTCTGTTCCATAAATGATTTTGTGAAAACTAGATATCCACATGCAACAGAATGAACCTGGACTACTCTCTCATACACAAAAATCAACTCAAAATGGGTTAAAGACTTGAACATAATACTTGAAATCATGAAAGTCCTAGAAAATAAAATGTAGGGAGTAAGTTCCATGACATTGGTCTTGGCAATGATGTTTTCACTTTGATACCAAAAGCAAAGGCAATAAAAGCACAAATAAACTAGAGAGACCATATCAAAATAAAAAGGTTCTGTATAGTAGAGGAAACCATCAGCAAAATGAAAAGACAACCTATGAAAAACATATCCAATAAGGGGTTAACATACAAAATATACAAGGAACACACACAATTCAACAGCAAAAACCAAGTAGCCAAATTTAAAAATGGCAATAGACCTGAACAGACATTTTTCCAAAGAATATATACATATGGCCAACAGGTACATGGAAAAGAGATTAACATCACTCACCATAAGAGGAAGGCAAATCAAAACCATAATGAGATGTCATTTCACACTTTTTATGATGTCTATTATCAAAATTACAAGAGATAACAAATGCTGGTGAGGATGTGAAGAAACTGTAACCCCTGTGCACTATTGATGGGAAAGCACAGTTCTGCAGCCACCACAGAAAACAGTTTAGAGGTTCCTCAAAAATTTTTAAAAAGAACTACCATATGATCCAGCAATCCTACTTCTGGATATATATGTAAAAGGAATAAAATTACTATCTTGAATAGATAGCTGTATTCTCATGTTTATTGTAGCATTATTTACAATAGCCAAGATATGGAAACAATCCAATGTCTGTAAATGAATAAATGGATAAAGAATGTGGTATGTATGTATACAATGGAATATTACTCAGCCTTTAAAAAGAAAGAAATTTTGCCTTTTGCAATAACATAAATGAACCTGGAGGGCACTATGGTAAGTGAAACAAACCAGAGAAAGACAAATAGAGCACGATATCACTTATGCATGGAATCTAAAACAAACAAATGCAAACAAACAACCCTCCTGCCGCCTCCAAATCTCATAGAAACAATGCAAACATAGTATTGCCAGGGAATGGGGTATAGGGGAAATAGGGAGAGGTTGGTCAAAGGGTACAAACTTTCTGTTATTAGATGAATAAGGTCTGTAGATTTAATGTATAACATGGTGACTGTAGTTGATAATACTGTATTGTATAATGGAAATTTGCTAAGTAGTAGAACTTAAGTGCTCTCACCCAAAAAAAGGGTAAATATGTGAGGTTATGGATGTGTTAATTAACTCAACTGTGGGAATTCTTTCACAATGCATGCATATATCAAGTCATCATGTTGGAAACTTTAAATATATTATATATTTGTCAATTATACTTCAATAAAACTGGGAAAAATAAATTGAAAAATGTAACAAATTGGGCTTTTGCCTTTTTTTTTTAATCGCAGGGTGCTTTTTAAAAAACATTTACCTGTTAATATCATGAATTAGATATAAAAGGGCATGTATAATATCCTTTATTTTCATTTTTCTACCTAGAAGGTATTCTGTGGGTGTCTAACAAATCCTTGTTGAGTCACATCATCAGGCTTTGATCTTAATGATAGTATTATAATAAGATGTGCTGGTGTCAAGATGGGAACCAAGAGTTAGGATGCTAGATTTTTGAAACCTAAGGTCTCACTTCTTCAGTACAGCAATGAGTACTTAGGCTCTGGAATAACAGAGACTTTAGTTCAAGTCCTACTTCTGGCCCTAACAGTCTTACTTGGACAAGTTCCTCAAACCTGTCTTTAGGATGGTTGTGATTAACAATATTTGATAGAGAGGCATAACCTTTCCCAAAAAGGGAATTTCTTCCCTTCTTATCACCATGTGCTTCCCAGAATCCATGGAATGCCTTGATACGTATCTTTTTCATTCCAAAATTCTTGGTAATGATTTCCAGACCACAGTGCTCATAAATACTTTGTGTTTATGTAGCATTTTTGACTTTACAATCTTCCCTACTCCTTATTGAATTTGATCAGATTCTGGAAATGTAAATTACGTCTGACTGCGATGGCTTTCATCTCAAGGTATCTATCTCAAGAGTAGATCCAATTTGAACATTAGCTTGGAGACTTCTTATTAAAATCTGAAAGGTCCTGTTCAATGTTACTAGCAACATCTTTTGTTGAAAATGTACCTTATAAAGCTTTCACAGATTATGAACCCATCACCATGTATGTCATTACACAGCCTAGCAAAGTGACAAGTTTTAAACTCAACTCATCCCTATAGCTATAGATAGATAGATAGATAGATAGATAGATAGATAGATAGATAGATAGATAAACAGAAGCTTAGGTGCAGAAGAAAATCTCTACTTTGACAAATGCCATAGTTAAGTCAGTCTGGGGATTCTGGTACCTTAACTTAGTTACAGATCCGGGGATAAGACTTAGTTTTCACTGTCCAATTCAGTAGTCATTTATAGAGCACATTCCTAAATTAGAAGACAGAGGCATCTATACTTGGATCTCTAATGCAAATCTTTGCCTTTCAAGAATATAACCAGAATTTTTTTGTCATTTGAATCAAACCATTTTGAGGTAACACTTACTATAATTTGCTAATTATACAATGATTCATACTTTCAGAAATTTATTGGTTGCTTCAAGAAATTCTAACAAAATACTTAAAAAAAAATATCTTCCTTAGCTACTCATTATCAAACTTCTTGATATGATCATTACAAACCTCCCTGACCAGGACTCCATCTGTATTGCTGATCCAAATGTCAGTAATGAGAATAAATAAAAGGGTCAAAGGCAGGAAAATATCATTTATTCAAGGACCTCAACAGGAAAAAAAAAAAAAGAGAGAGAGAGCAAGGTGTAAATTTTTGAATGCCACCATTTATTGTAACACCAAACTGAAAAGGGTGGAATCACCAGTGGTTTGAGAGAGTGCAGTTGTGAGAGACCAGATGAAGAGATTCCAGAGTGTTCTTGGTGTTTCTTGCCAGCATTGTCTCATGATCAAGTGAGGTTTATCTGTGCTCCCTTCATCAGGCCCTTTTCAAATGTAAATGAACCCCAATTCAAGTTAGCTTAAGGATAAACAAAAGCAGATATGATATCTATTGGCTTTTATTCTGACAAGTTGAAAGATCCAAGGTCTTACTAGATGTATGGAATCAAATATTATTCCAAGGCCTGAGGCTCTTTCTATTTCTTGGCTATCTGGATCTTAGCTTCTTCTTGGGTAGTCTCTGCCAACACAGTAACCCCAAGCAGCACCCCATCCAACTGTGATGGCAAGGGGCACAAATGTTCTGACTGACCAGGCCTGCATTATGTGCCTACTCCAGGAACCAGGAAGTGAGACCAGCCCATCCAGACCTCATGTCCTAAGGGTAGGGTCTTGTTCTTAAGCAAAGACAAGCATTTTTATTAAAAGTAGTAGGGGATAGATTTGAGGATGTCAGGTGTCCACGGCTGGTTTCTAGTGTAATGCTGAGTAGGCAGTGTAGCTTTAGAGACAGACGGATCTATATCGATAGCCCAGCTCTGCCATTCTCTAGACATGGAGCCTCAGGCAAGTTGCTTAATCTCTTTGTATGTGTATCTATAAAATGGGAATATTAATTACACTTAGTTCATAGATTTTCTATGAGAATTACATGAGATTACATATGGATACAAAGCCTACTACCAGGCAAATTAGTAAACAACCACTTGATAAATATTTAAAGGTGATATAACCTAAAAGGATAGAAAATCTAAAGACATGTGAATTTTATCCCTAAAAAGACACTGATGCCATTTTCAATTATTGATAAGAAGATAGAAGCAAAATTGAAACTAAACTCATCCACTGGTGGTAAACATTCCATGGGTTTACTAAGATGTTTCCCAAACTTTTGGTAAGGAGTCTCATCACTACATTAAAGAATCTCTCAGTGGTCCTGGGACTCCAGAGGGGTATAACTACCATTTGGCTTCTGCACTCTTATTACAAGTATATGAATGATTTAGAATAAATAGCGTGAAATGTTAAGATTATTTCATAGCTTGCAATTACTCCTTTGTACCTGTTTACATATTTTGTTGGGAAAGAAGGGGGAAATTCAGAACATACATAAAAGATTGAAGTAAAATCTAATACAAAACTGGGATTGCTAACACAGCAGAGATGCCAAAACTGCATGGATAAGTGATTTTGGAAACCATCATACAGACATTCCACAAGGTCAACCAAAATGCACTGTGCCTGAAAATAATGAGTGATTTTAGTCCAATAGTCATTAAATTGCCTAAGAGAAAGGATTTCTCTTCTGCTGGCATCCATTCTTTATTGGAGGATATCATTTTATGTATAAATTTAATCTTGCCTTTAATTGCCTAGGTTAGCTATATACACTTAAAAAAAAATTCTTGCCAGAGAAGAAATCTGGTCTCAACTTGGAGTTACTTGGGGTCAGTGACAAGGATGAAGGTACATTAAGCAAACTAGTAAAACAGAAGGTAAGGAGCCTTTAAATGAATAAAAAGATTCATTTACTTTTCTTCCTTGCTTCCTTCCTTCCTTACTTCCTTTTATTTCTTAAGCATGAGCAATATGTGAATATTTTGTCACAAATATTCAAATAATATCTTTACAAACAAAAAAGCCTAATTTAATGATATCCTGAAGTCATGTGCCATACAATTACACAATCCTTGATGGTAGGGACTGAATTTGCATTATTGATTGCAATGATTTTTTGTTTCAATTCTGCACCAAAACACCTAAGTGAAAATCTAACTGATTCTCTGGATAGTATCACAAACAATGGTCACACACTTGCATAATTAAATGCATTTTTAAAAATACTTCATGGATGTGATACAGAGATTGCTCATATTGATTTCAAGTAATTTGTCAGTATAACTAAAATTGAGTACTTCTCCCTAAGAGGAGAACCTTGGTGAATAATAAATAACTAACTAAAGCAGTTTCCATTTTTAAGATACCTACCCTGAATTCTGAAGAATATCTATGACCTTTTAAAGCATGTGGGTTTTGGTAGCAAACAGATGTAGGTTTAGCCTCAGATTTGTCACTTAAAAACCACAACTTCGGAAAGTTACTTAATATTTTTAAGTTCCAATTCCTTCATCTATACAATGAGTATAACAAAAATACCATCCTCAAAAATTGGCTGTGGGGCTCAATATAAAAAAAAACAAACCCAGTCAAAAATGGGCAGAAGATATAAATAGACATTTCTCCAAAGAAGAAATCCAGATGGCCAACAGGCACATGAAAAGATACTCAACATCACTAACTATTAGAGAAATGCAAATCAAAACTATAATGAGGTATCACCTCACATCAGTCAGAATACCTATCATCAAAAAGTCTGCAAGTAACAAATGTTGGAGAGGGTGTGAAGAGAAGGTAACCCTCCTACACTGTTGGTGGGAATATAAGTTGCTGTAGCCACTATGTAGAACAGTATGGAGGTTCCTTAAAAAAAATAAAAATAGACTTACCATATAATCCAGCAATCCCATATCTGGATATATATCTGGAAAAGATGAAGACTCTAATTTGAAAAGATACATGTACCCCAATGTTTCCAGAAGCACTATTTACAATAGCCAAGACATGGAAGCAACCTTAAATGTCGACAGATAAATGGATAAAGAAGATATGATATATATATACGATGGAATACTACTCATCCATAAAAAAGAATAAAACAATGTCATTTGCAGCAAGATGGATGGACCTAGAAATTATCCTACTAAGTGATATGTCAGACAGAGAAAGAAAATATATGATATCACTTACATTTGGAATCTAAAAAAATGATACAAATGAACTTATTTACAAAGCAGAAATAGACTCAGACATAGGAAACAAACTTATGGTTACTAAAGGGGAAAGGGAAGGAGGGACACATTGGGAATTTAGGATTAACAGTTACACACTATATATAAATTGATAAACAGCAAGGACCTATGCTATAGCACAAGGAACTATATTCAATATCTTGTAGTAACCTATAAAAAAAAGAATGAAAAAGAATATATATATAGAATACATATGTATGTGTGTGTATTTTATATATATATATGTGTGTGTATATATATATATGTGTGTGTGTGTGTGTGTATATATATACACATACATATATAAAAATAACTGAATCACTTTGCTGTACACCTAAAAATTATAAATAAACTATACTTCAATAAAAAAACTAGCTAAAAACCTTGGCTGTGGGAATTAAATAGATATTGCATATAAAGTACTGGCATAATATCTGACATATAGTTAGTATATCATGTAGCTAGCTTTAGATATTTAGATTCTATACTTGTTTGAATTGAGTTTTTACTTATTTGTTTTATTTTGTTCTTTTAAGTCTTGGATTCATGCATGATGGACTAAAAGATAGATCAAACATTTTTCTACTCAAGTCCCATAGGTCATGTGCCTTTTGACTACAGGGATGAGCTCAGTTACCATCTTAATTGTTGCGCCCCTCCATGGCCTGGGTCAGAGGAGGGGCTAAATAAATAAGTGCTGGCATTCTCATTTCCTCCTCACTTCTATTTCTCTTTTTGCATAACAGATACAGCCTTATAGGTAAGTGTGAGTCTCCATAGGGAACTTTAGGTAGAACTCAGCAATTCTCTCCATTCCCAACATAAAATCTGCTTCACTGGACCTTTCTAAAATAATGAATGTTTTCCTTGAGATTCAGCTGAGGGGCAGCAAACAGAGATTTATATTACATAGCATGCATTTTCTATTGTGGGCAAGATGTACTTTACAACAAATATGTGCTGTATCTAGTGGGCTCCCACGTGTGCATACACGTGTGTTTGTGTACATGCACATGCGTTGGGGAAGATATTCTATTATCTTTCTCATACACTGATACTTGATTATCAAAAGCTTGATCCAATCCTATGATGCTATAACTAATAAGTGAAGATAACATATTCAATGCTAGTTGTTGAATTGAAAAGATTTTAAATTAAAGTGTATAAAACAATGTTTTGGGTAGCAACAACAAAGAAATACTAGTTCTGGGAAAGGAATATAGAAAAATTTTGACATACCAGTTCTCATGAGATTCAGACACTGAAGCCTTAGAGGTATTCAGTTTGATGTTTTTATTTTATTTTCTTTATCCACACTGTTAGTTCTTTTTTTTTTCTTTTTTCTTTTTTTTTTTGCATTTCTACTTTTAATCATTTTTGCATTCCTCTCCTATCCTGTGGCCAGTTCCTCTGATCTCATTTCTTATTTTCCTCCTATGTTCACTTCCTCCACTTGCTAACTTGATTTATCTTCCTTGCCTGGTATCAGTTTCTAACCTTTTCCCTTATTTTCCTCTGACTTCCACTTATCCGCCAGCTAATCTTTTGACCTTTTTGTAATCTCTTTTCTTTCCACATTATCTTGTTTTCAGAGTTGTCCTTATCTGCTTAGCCCATGGTCAAGTTCAGGGGGAACATTCAATCTGAAAAGTCTTTAGCCTATAAATGGATTACCAGTTGTCTCAAAAGGCTTGGCTCACCCAGGTAACCTGGAAAAGAGCTCTTCTTTTTTCTAAGGCCTTTTCAGAATAGATGGCACCTCCACACTCTTCTTCTCTGCTCTTCCCCACTATCCCACTAGCTTCCTGTTTTGAAATCTTCATGCAAAATTTCTAAGTAAAAGAAGCACATTGATTAACCTAGGTTTTACCCAATCATTTATTGTTTTCTCTCCATTGCCCCTCTACTCTCTGTCTTAGGGCTTTTAAAGAGTGAGGGGCAATTTGGCAGGGGCCTGCCTGCAACTCGCAGATTTAAATTGATACTCTAAAAAGCCTGGCCACCTCCAAGGCAAATGTTTCCCAAGTTTCAATTTAGTTTTCATTAGGAGCCTGGCAGCCCTGTGCCAGCCTGCCTGCCCATTTAAACAAGGCCTCTCTCAGGGGATTATGCAGTTGCAAGCTGAAACATCTATATGCAAATGAGTCTTTCTGTATTTGCCATCAGCTACCACAGAAATTTTCCATTCCTTCAAAGCTATTTTTAAAAAAGTAAACAGAAAACAGAAAAGAGAGAAAGAAAATCTCTTTAGCATAGACAGAAACCCTGCAGAAGAGTGGAAGGCTGGCTCCCACCCTACCCATTTCCACTCTTTCTCCACCTACTCCTTCAAACAGCTGCAGGAGATAGAGAATTCCTGCCCTCCCTCATCCTCCCCAAGGGAACATAAACATATCCTAAGTCAAGAGGATATTACAATTCTAATTTATCTAAAATAAATAACTGGTACAGAACAGAAATAGGGAAACTTTTTTTGAGGTGAAAAATATAGGGAAGATCCAAATAAGTCTAAAGGTTCTGAACAAAATAATATTTGATATTTTATAAAATCTAGAATTAACGCTAGTTATTTGCATAAATAGAACAGCATTGCAGACATTATGGTTTATCTATGACATAAACTTAACATATTTTATTTTGAAATGCAAAATATAATTGTGCTATTAAAAAGAAAAAAACAGGCCCAAAGTGGAGTCACCTAATCTAAGCCCCACCAAGATTTAATACTTAAACTAATTGCAGTTCCAGCCTATCCCAGGAGTGGAATTTTAAACCAATCAGTCCAAAGTTTCCTTTCAACACTAGTGAGGTAATCTCCTTAAGACATCCTGTCTTCCCCAAAGGGAAGATAACCTGAAGCAGTCCACTCTTGTAACTTTCTTGTCCCACCCTCTTTCTGTCTATAAAAAACTTCCATTTTGTACAACTCCTTAGAGCACCTTTCTATTTACTATAGAGTATGCTGCCCAATTCATGAATTACTGAGTAAAACAAATTAGACTTTCAAATTTATACAAAAGTTTCTATTTTACAGATTTGGCAGCAGTTATAAGATCTAAAGTCAACTTCTTAGGGCTTAGGGGACAATGAGAAACACAGGGGTGGCACCCCATGAACCTTCAATTCAGTCTTTCCAGTTTTCAAAGGCCATGAGTAAGTTCCTCTTGGTTAAGAGCACCACTCGGTTTGCATGGAGCTTCCCATTACTTAACTTTTCTTTACAGGGCAGGGCAGCTTGAGCTGGTAGAAAGTTCTGCTTGATGGTTCTGCCCAGAGCCAGGCCCCTAGCTTTTCAGACAGGAATTTCAGGTTTTTGAGTGTAAAACTCCAGCCCTTGATTCTGTCTTCCAATTCCACACTGGAAACCACTAGTGGTGGCTGTAGTTCTCCATTTGTTTGGAATCGGTCCACAGTTCCCATTTGTTGAAGTCTGCTGATTCAGTCCTTTTCCCCAGCTTGAAGTTCCACAGGAATTTTTGGTGGTTACCAGCTGGGATTAGACTGGATCCAATTTTAAAACCAGACTGGGTTTGGGGTTGGACTGGGTTTAACTTGGGTTGGACTGGGTTTAACTTGAGTTGGACTGGGTCCAGTAAAAGCTATTGCCAACAGGAAGCTTGAAAGCCAGAAAGCCACAAAAATTAGTGGGCACAGGTAGGGCATTTAAAAGTTGTTAGAGTTCCTGCCATCTCAAGAAGACTCCCATAATAGGATAAATTGGTTATGGAATGGGTCAGATTGACAATAAGTAGCTCACCAGCTACAAGGAAATTTCCATTCAACAAGGTACATTGTAGTTCCCAACCCACAGCATATCCCTCTTAGGTATTAGTTTGGCTCCAAGAAAACCAGAGGCTTAGCTAAAAGAAATGGGATTCTTTACATCCAAAGAGTGGAACGCACCACCCTTTGGCATACCTGCTTATTTTATGTCTAAGAACTTAAGTCCGGGCAGCTGTAGATGCCTGCAAAAATGGCAAAATCTTACCAAAGACAACACAGAATGACAATGGCCATTATAGAGAATGTTCCAATTAGACAAGATTGTTTATTTAAGAACGGCACTGGAAAGTAAGAGTTCTCACATCAAACAGATCAAAGGGGATACCTATTTTATTTGGTATGCAGACACTTTTAAAAAGGCTTCAAGATTCGAAAATAGCTTCATTGCAAGATTTGTTACAAAAGGCTACTGAAAATTTAAAGGAAAAAGGCACCTAAAACAACACCTAGGACTCCCCTATTATACCCTCCTAAAGGTCCATCATCAAAACGCTGGCCCAGGGGTAAATGTCTTAATTGTAGTCAACTGACACACTGGAAAAAGGATTGTCCTCAAAAGCCTTATAAAATGTACCCAGAAGGTGAAAGAAAAACATTCCAACATAGGTGGCTGGGTGTGTCCAGTCCTTTGAGATCATTTAGACAGCAACAGAATTCTTTGAGGAATTAAAAACAGCTGTCCTTGTTTTACAATTCTAGTCTTTATACAGAATCGGAGGTGTGACTCAAAAAAAAAAAAAAAATCCACTAATCTTTTTTACCAATCCACAAACTTCCCCTATTCATTGCAAAAGGCTTGTAAATATTGGAAACCAAAGTCCTTAGAAGAGCTTGCATTTTTACTCTGTGTCTTTGAGACATAACTGTCAATTCTCATTTATGCCATCTGTCTCATTAAAGTACAAACTTCAGGGAGTTAACTTTTATCAGGAGAATGAAAAGGCGAAAGGTCATTTGAATTTAGATGAATGAAAAAAGTCATGTCTCTTTAATAAATCTTTAGCCATCTGAGCAATAAAGTTACCTTATTCCAAGTGTTATTTTATAACTAGTGAATTTTACATTATGATAACTGTCTTGTAGCTAAAGTTTTAAAACAAAGCTATGAGGTCTCCATTTGCATCTGTATGTTCATGTATGTCTATGTGTGTGTTGTAGATGTGTGATTAATTTCTACCCTTGATGGTACTGCTAAAATTAATTTGTAAAAGAGCTCTACTCAGTTGGTTTAGAAAGAAACAAGCACTTACATAAATTAAGGGTTGGATATTCTAAAAACTCTCAGAAATATAATTTAAACTAATCTAAATGCTTTTCAAGTTCACGTGATCTGGAAAAAATATTTGGTATTAAAGCTAGTTTAAATTCATTGGTTTGATTAAAACAGGTATGTCTTTAGAGTTATCAACATTCAATATAATGCAGATAAACAACTTTTATTCTACTTGGGTTTGCTAGTCAAATTCATGTGATCTCTGTTGCAAAATTTGTCAGCAAAAAAGTAACTTAGAAGGATGGCTGATTTTGTCTAATGCCTCACAAACTTTTCATGGGTAATCTAAACGTAATTGTTGGGAGCGAGTGATTCAGATAGATGTAAATGTTACAGAGTTTATATATAAACTTTTTAGCAATAATTATATTTTATGTTATATGTACTTAAAAATAGCTTTCAAAATCTTTTTGGTAACTGGAAACTTTAGACTTTTGCTAAGTTAAGCTAAATGATAGAAATTCATTGAATATCTAGGCCATTTCAAAATAGGATGAAGTAGTAAAACATTAATTACTAAATATAGTTTTATCTACTTTGGGCTTCTTATTACAGAGAAACAAAAGATATTTGAGATCTCTTAATAAACTTGTCTTGTGACTTATTGAAAGATTGTACTATGAAGAAGCACGTTTCTGGAAATTATGAAATGTATTCATAAATTTGCCAATCTAAAGAATGCTTATGTAACAGATACAATTCACAATTGCTTACTTAGGTTTCATTAGAAATTAAAGTTTTAAGGGTTAGTAATTCAAATTAATATATGTAATTAAAATTAATGAAAAATGATAAGGGAAAAAACAGCTCCATACACAAGAAAAGGAGGATGTGGGATTTTGGCTAAGAAAAGGTATGAGATACAAAAATGCATTTTTTGGGGGGAGAAAGGAAAGTAAACTTGTCCCAAAGTAAAAACTGGTTATTTCAAAGTCGAAAGAGAGAGAAGACAAATTACATAGGAGATTGGGAAGAGAGAAAAAGAGAAAATTTTATCTTGTGTAATCAAGTTGGCTAAAATTGAGTTAATAGTACAAGAGTATTTAAAATAATCTCTAATATCAGTAATGTACTTGTGTAAAACTAAAATTGTTTTTCCACCTGCTTAAAGGAGAAAGTTTTACTGTACTATCAGTCTGCTAGTAAGAATAAGCTATTATGGAAGATTTTTCTTTTAAGGAATATCTTCCTAGGAGCAAAGATCTGTGTTTTATAAAATAACTTTTTGTGCTTTATCAGGTCTTTGGTTTTGCTCACAATTATGTAACCTTTTGTATTTGCCTTTGAAAATTTTTACTATCACTTTGGTCAAACAGGTAAGAATTGTTCTATAGTTATTTGTGATTGTATTTGTCAACATGTTTTTAAAACCTTTTGCTAATAGTGATAAACTTCCCAAAAATCAAAGTCTAAATGAAGTCTTTTTGACCTGGAACCAACTTTGGGATTTTTTCCAAAGGGTCATTGGAGTATCTCAAAAGATGTGTTCTCTGTCTTTATAAAAAGAGAGAAATGTTCAACTAACTAGGCTTATTTGATATATTAAATTACATGGTAAGTATTGCCAAGTAAAAAGTAATACTAAGCCTTCTCGATGCTGTATTTGTATAAGTATATGTTATAAATGTTCCTGAAATTCCTACAGTCTGATACGTCCTGGTATAATGTTAACATCATAATTCAAGTTATCATTTTAAAATGTCATGTGTCACAGAAATAACCAAATTTTCTTCTCAATTTCTTTATAGTGAACTTTCATCAGATCTTTAACAATTGGCGTTTTATAAAATCTTTTGTCATTTACAGACAACTATTGTTTTACTCAGATGCTTTTTCAAGAATGTTCCAGGAAAACTGTTTCATCTTCAAGGAGATTCATGGAAAGAGCTTTAACAAGCACAAGTTTCTGATCATAAAACTGAACTGGGTAAGAATTTCCAGAACTAACAGAAAAGCTGGATTCAAATAGAACAAGAAGTAATAACATGGGACTGAATAAAGTGAGGAGGATGATTATAATTTTTATGACTTTTTGTCTGAAACATTGCTGGTTCCTTAATGTTTTTCCAGATTTAAAGAAACCTTTTCTCTTAAGCTATGTATGATTTAAATCAATTTAGTAAAGTACATCTTTGTAAACAAAGATGAAAATGCGTGCTTTTCTCCCCCTATCTAATACCCAGAAATTTGGAACCTCTTGAGTATCTTTTTTTTGTGGAAATATAGTTACTTATTTGTATAAATTCAGTAAAAATATGTTCTCCTTGTAATATGACACAATTGGAAACAGTGCTTGTATTACCAAAGCTTTGACTGGAATGTCGTACTGGAGAGAGAGATGCATAGACTCAAATGTGAACAGACAGGTTTGAGGAACTAAGATTGACTTTATGAAGCCAAAAAAGCTCCTTGGGGAAAAAAAAATCAACCTGGTACCTTGCTTACAAGGTTTCAGCAAAGCAATCTTAAAAATACCTTATATGGTTAATTACTATTCTTGCCGCACATAAGTAAATAATCAGGCCAATTAATGCAAATAAATTAGTTTTACTGTGGTTATCTTCGGAAAAGGGTAGGGGTAATTGTAGAGAGAGAAATTATGTTTTCACCTTCATAGATACTGGATTCTAGTCCTGTTAATTGTTCTTGAGGTTTTGTTATAAACCTGTAAACTGGACTGGATCCTGAATTCTAGTTCCTCAAACGTTTCCAGTTTTATCCCACTCTTCAGATTTGGAATCACTGAGAACAGAGAATCTCTGTGGAAGGGACTATACTAGGTCCTCCCCACTACCGAGATGGCACTCAAACTTCAGGGACTTGAACCCACATTGAACTTGGGCCCACATTTTCCAAAGAAAAAGTTCTTCTTCAGACTCTAGGACCTGCACACATGCTGAAGACCTCAAGATCAAATAGACTAGGAAGAGAAGTAGCTGACATAGATGCAGACTGCTTCCACTCAAGATACCGGATCAAGACTTCTTCCTTTAACTAAACATAAAACCCTTCTTCTTTTTCTTTTCTTTACATCAGCGTTCACTGAGAAAGATAATACCATCACCCATATATCCCAGGTCACCTCTAAGTGGGGATAACTTCTGGAATTTAGAACAACTTCCTATTTTAGGCTAGGAAAAAATGTAACTGACTTCCAGCTTGAACAGGCAAATTCAACAACCCCTGTAAATGAATTCAGTAACAGTGCCACCTTAGTGGAAGTGGTTTGTGCCCTGACAGGACTTGTCTTTGTTTGTGGTAGTTATCATTCTCTTTGAGCCTATGAATGCCTAGATGGCTGGCATATAACTGGGCAACGTGCCTTAGGTTTTCTAACTGTGCCCCTAAATGTCCACAAAAAAACTGAGACACCTCATCGGTCAACTCCCCTGAATTTAAGTGATCGAGTTAGAAGAACCTACCAGGAGGCATTCAGGATTCAGGATTTACTTCTCTTAGCAGGGCTTTACTTTCATGGTTCAAAGGGACTACAAATGAGACTATGATGAGAAACCTCTTTTTAAACCTGGAAAGTACTGCAGAATCTGCAGCTAAAGCAATAGCTGCCCAACAAAAAATTCTGGACACTCTGTCCAAAGTTGTTCTTGATGACAGGATTATTGTTTAGCTGGCAAAGAGGTGTCTATGCTGTGGCCAACACTATCTGCTGTACCTGGATTAACACTTCTGGGGAAGTTGAAACTCAGTTACTTAAGATCACTAAGCAAGCCACTTGGCGTAAAAGAGTGACTCCTTCAAAAGGGTCTTTCTTTGGTTGGTTTGGTTCTTGGGGATCATGGCTATAAAGTGTACTCCAAGCACTGGGAATTATCCTGCATGTAGCTATCATAATAATCTCCCTGGCGAGTTGCATTCTCTCAAAAGCTTTAAATGCTCGATTGCAGCAAAAGACCTCCCTACAGCTGGAACATCAGAAAAGAAATGAAGAGAATGACCAACTAAACTATTTTGAGCCTGAAATTGTGATCTGTGAATATCACACAGATTCAGGAAAAAGAAAAAAAGAAGAAAAAAAGAATCAATTAAAGCTGCAAGAACTATAGAGTGGTAGCTGAGAGTAGGGTAAATGCCTTAAATTTTGATCCATCTCTCAGGCTTAGAGTTTGATTTGATCAAATGGGGGAATTGTTAAAAAGAAATAACAGGCCTAAAACTGACCGCAGTTTCGGCTTCTCCAAGGAGTGGAATTTTAAACCAATTGGTGTGGAACTTCCTGATCAAAACTGATAAGGTAGTCTGCCTAAGACCCTCTGCCTTCCCCCTAAAGGAAGGCAACAGTTGCCTCAAATAATCTACTTTAACTTGCTTGTCCCATCTTCTTTTTGCCTATAAAAACCATCCATTTTGCACCACTCCATAGAGTTCCTTTCTACTTGCTTGGTGGGATGCTGCCTGATTTATAAATCACTGAATAAAGTCAATTAGATCTTTAAATTTACTCAGCTGAATTTTGTTTTTTAACAGGGCTAAGGCTGAATATTGAATAAGTACCATTCAAATATGGCTGCTGGTCCTCTGGGCATCAGATTCCTCATTTGTAAATGAGGGGCCGAACTAGATAGATCAGTGGTTCTTAAATTATTAGCTTAACTTTGTATTTGGAAGCAATTTCAAATTTAAAGAAAAACCGCAAGACAGATATAAAGAACACTCATTATCCTTCACATAGTTTCACCCATAGTTAACATTTTGTCCTATCTGCTTTGTCATTGCTGCTCTCTCCCTCTCTCTCTCTGTATAGAGAGACAGAGAGATAGTTATTTATCTATGTGTATATATAGAGAAAAAAATATAGAGATATAGAGGTATCTAGCTATATCAATCTCTATATATATATATGTCAAGGTACATATACATATATACGTGTGTGTGTGTGTATATACATACATATATATATACACATTTCATTCACTGTTTATATGAAATTCTAATTGAACTGGGTCACCTGGATTTTATCTGGCAATCTTAGAGAGGAGAAAAGTCAACAAAGGGTACAATAATAAGCAAGTAATCAGTGTGGATAACAGGTTCCAAATCTTGCTGGGGATGTTCTGAGAAACCATATAAAATACCCCTCAGAACAGAGCTACAGCAAACAGGAAGCCTGGGGCATTATCCCTGGACTCCCATTCAGCCTCTGTTGAAGATTGCCCTGAGGGCAGCATTAACTCCTTGGCACTTTTGTGTTGCTCTGGCTTGTGGCTGAGCAAACTCCTAAGCATGGAGGAAGAACTCAAGCAGAGAAGCAGGCATTTAAAGTGGGACGCTATCCATAGTAAACCTAAAACTGTCCACCATGGGTACAGGGGACATTCCTAAGTGAGCTTTAGGGACATGGGACAGAGCATCAAAAGAGTCAACTAGAGTTTCTCTTTACTAGGTCTTTTGCTTTGCTTCTATGCTCACAAAGCCACCTTGTGATTACCACACTGCTTCTTAATGTTACAGAGAGTAGTGCTGTTCTGAGGCCTCTAGCCCTGTCACTGATGGTTTTCAGTGGATAGAAATCAACAGATATTCCAGTCTTTTATACTGGCTGTGGGAGCTTAGTCAACATATCTGTTTCTGAGATATATATTCACGTCCAGAATGTTGACAACTTATGTTTCTGGGCCAGCAAGACTGTGGGACAGGCCTCCAGACTGTGCCAAGATGCTATTACATAGAATAGTACCCTCTAACACCTATTGAGAGGTAACTAGCCTCCTTCTCATACTCCTATAACCTTGTAATAATATTTCAGTGGTTGTGAGTCACTCTTCCTCTATTTTGAATTTTTACAACCTTCATTTTCCAGATAGGCAAAATGAGTTCCAATACTCCTCCGCAAATGCCCATTTTTCTGTGAATTATCATGTAAAGGCTTTAACGTTAAACCTCAGAACAGTCTTAGCTTAATTAAAAGTAACTTGTTATTATCTAGTCCCTTCTATCTATAAAGTGGGGTCTTGGATTCAGCTTGAGGGCTCACATTTCTTAGTAGAGTTTGATTAATAGCAGAGAAAGCATGAAACATGTCTGTTTCTTCCAGGCCTATATCTAACTCTTGTAGCTACTAGGAAGTACTCTGGGTTATACTCCGAAATCAAAAGGTTGAGAATTCTTCCTGGAATGGATAATTCAGAACCTGATAGAAAGCACTGACTTTAATATATAAATATATTTTAATAATATTTTTAAAAAATCTTGATTAGGAATAATGTTAGCTTGGGTTCTTCAAGAATCAGACCTGCTTTTTCTGCTTTCCTGACTCTGCTTCCTTCACTACATTATAGGTTTAACCCCAAAGTATTCCCTCCATAATCATTTGGCGAGAATCTCTGCCTCAGGCTCTGCTTCGCAAGACTGACCTAAGACAGGCTTGGAGACAGGTGAGACTACAAGGCTATGAGGTAATTCATAAGAGGAGAATGATGCAGAATGAACGAATAATTGAATTTCTTCTCACCAAAGAACCAGGTTTAAAAAAATAATTCAACACATACATTTTGGTGTTTCCTAACACTTTAAACCACAAATATTATAAATATGATTTTGCTAAACTTTTGGTTTAGCTCTTTTAATGCTAAGAACTTGGAATCAAAGGATTAATATACCAGTAGCTGCTGTACAACTTCTCTGATGCTGCAACTTCAAATAGGAGTCTTTAACAGGATGTCCATTTTCTTGCCATGATTTGCTGGCATGCAATCCTCACTGGCTAATTTTAATTAGAATCTTAGAATTTTATAGCTGGAACAAACTTTAGGGATCATCCAGTCCAACACTTTCAGGTCATGAACAAATGGAAGCCAACAAAACCCAATTATTGCCCAGGGTCATTCAGCTACCAAATGTCAGAATTGGGATGATAATCCAGTCTCATGGGCTCCAATCCAACACTATTTCCACTAAACCACATTATCTTGCCTTTACCAAACTCCACATATTTTAGATAGAAGGGAAAAAGAGTATTTAACTTTTTAACTCATTATTCATTAAGACATATCATTGGGCTTATAAATGAGTTACATTAGTATCTGCTTTAGCCTAGTAATGAGTTTATAATGCTAAATTATAAATTCATCCTCTCTTTTTACTCCTTCTCTGTCTGTATAAGCTTCACCCAATCACTTCAAATAACAATAAACACACAACAGTCCATCAGAGAGAAGAGCTCACAGGCAGAGCTACTGAATGCTGTACTATTTCATTCAAGATATGGCTGGAATTTACCTGGACTAGACTGAATTAACTCATTTCCAATAAGGTTTAGTTTGTCCCTAAATGAGATCAATGTCAGGGATAGAAACACTGCTGCACACATATTGTCCATATACTCATTATTGTCTTTTGCCTTGAGAGAGGGAATTACACAGACAGAATAAAAGGAAATCTTGCAAAGCCCAACTATTTCCATGTGATCAAACACAATCACTACTCTTCATTAATTATAGCTATCTGACCAAATTGACCCTTATTTATGCCCATTAGGTTGGTTTTCGAACGCAAGCAAATCTGCCAGCCTTGAAAGATTACACACCCCAAAGCCCACTGGATATTTGTTCCTTATTGAATTTCTTTGTCTCTGTCTCTGTTTGCCAAAAAGTAAGACTTCCTAAAGAAAACACTTCTGCCTTAAATTATATAATTTGGCTACTAGGAAGTTACATTGGATTCCCTTCTGCAGTCAACAGTTCTATAGAGAAAGAGAGAGCATTCTCCCCTCAGGTATCCAGGGCTAATGATATCATAATCTCTCCCATACTTGGTGACTGTGATTTTCAGTTCACAGACAGTTTTAAAAAATTAATGTTTGTTTACTCCTACTAAACAAGTGGAAAGATGTAACAACAACAACAACAAAAATCCCTATACCAAAACCAGGTAAAGACACCACCAAAAAAGAGAATTACAGACCAATATCACTGAAGAACATAGATGCAAAAATCCTTACCAAAATATTAGCAAATAGAATCCAACAGCACATAAAAAAGATTATACATCATGATCAAGTGGGGTTCATCCCAGGGACAAAAGGGTGGTTCAACATATGCAAATCAATCAATGACATACACCACATCAACAAGAGAAAGGACAAAAACCACATGATCATCTCAACAGATGTAGAAAAGGCATTTGATAAAAATTCAACAAAAATTCCCTTTACCCTTTTAAACCCCAGGAAAAGAAAGGCTTCAATGCAATGGTTTCTTTTCTTTTCTTTTTGGTCTGGTTATTTTGGTACTTCCTCTGCTGAAAAATTTTTAACCCCACATTAGAGTGAAGATGGTTCACCATTATTGTCAGACCTCCCAAATGATTCATTACTAACATCCAATTAAGAGGCTAAGAGTGATAGTGATGTCACTGACTTGTATGTGCCTGAATCTGACAAAGGAAAACATCCTATTTGAGATTATCATTCCACAGAAACAAAAGTGCACAACTTTTGTAGCCAACTTTCTTATTTTACAAATACTAAAGGGAAGTTTTTTTTGTTCCTATACTATAAGTGTCCTCCTATACATATTATATAAAATGGAACCTCATTAAAAAACTATCCTTCTGTTGGCTTTAAAGTCAATTACATGTCCATGAATAGCACATATGTGTGTATCTGTGTTTATTTTATTTTCTAAGTTGAATTAATGCTTTTATTTGTAGATAATAAACATATATGACCAAAAGTCAACTTAAAAGTTCAAATAGAAGCAACCTAAGTGTCCATCAACAGATTAATGGATAAAGGAGATGTGGTGTGTATGTGTGTGTGTATATATATATATATAAATGAAATAATGAAATACTACTTAGTCATAAAAAAGAATGAAATTTTGCCATTTGCAACAACATGGATGGACTTGCACGGTATTATGCTTAGTGAAATAAGTCAGACAGAGAAAGACAAATATGGTGTTGTCACTTAAATGTGAAATCTGAAAAATAAAACTATTGAATAAAACAAAACAGACAGACTCACAGACATACAGAACAAACTAGTGGTTACCACTGGTGAGAGGGAAAAGGGGAGGGACAAAATAGGGGATAGGGGATTAAGAGGTACAAACTATTATGTATAAAATAAGCTACAAGGATATATTGTGCAGCACTGGGAATATAGCCAATATGTTATAACTGTAAATGGAATATCATCTTTAAAAACTATGAGTCACTAGATTGTACACCTGAAACATATAATATTGTAAATCAACTATACCTTAATATAAATAAGTAAATTAATTGAAAGTTCAAATGGGTAAATAATAAAAAAGCAAGCCTCCTTCCCACCCCTGTCCTCCAGTTCCTTGTCTCCTCAGGCAATAATTTTTATCAGAATCCCATGTAACTTTCTAAAGACATTCTATCTTTAAATAAGCACGCATTAAACAAAAAAATGGTACACATATATTCTGCATTCTGCATCTTGTCACTTAACAGCATACTATTTCATAGTCATGTACATAAAGGTGCCTTATTTCATCTCTGTATGGCATTCCATTAAATGGCTATAACATTATTTATTTAACTAAATTTAGGATATTTAGGGTGTTTTTTTTTTTACTAATGCTTTGTTCTCATGAGCAATACCACAGTAAATTTCCTTGTATAAATTTCTTTGTACACATGTTCATGTATAAATGTAGACTAAACTCCCAGAAGGGGAACTGCTGTGTCAAAAGAGATACACATTTTTCATTTTCATAATTATTGCCCCATTGTCCTCTATAGGAATTGTATTAATTTATATTCCCCTAAACAACAAATGGGGGTATCATTTTCCCTGCATTCCTGCCAATACATGTATTATCATAGTTTTTCACTTTGACAATCCAATAAGTCATGTTATCTCACTGTTATCTCACTGTAGTCTTAATTTATATAGATTTAAATAATATTTATGTTTATTTTCTTGAATTAATTCATGGTTTATGATTTTTTCATCATTCTCCTATTTATTTATTGGGGTTCTTTACATATTAATTAAAGGAGCCCAATGTCTTGTGTACTACAAGTATATTTTTGTACAGAGTATCTTCACCTTTACAATACTTAATATTGATAAGCGTTTTTGTTTCCTCACAAAGTACTAGGTTATAATGAAATTCTGCTACCTAAGTTTCAATGTCCATAGTTATATAACAGTAATTAACTAAAACATGGCTTATTTTTGCTAATTTATGTAACACCGAATCACCATTTCCCAAAATGTATTCAATGATATATAAGTATATATGAATTTTAAAAGGGGAGATGTAGGGAAAGAAAAGTAGAACTCTAGGGCCAAATAATCTTGGTTTAAACACAGGTAAATAGTGTTCTTTCTTTAAAGACTTATCAAAGTCTTAATGTGCTAAATCTCTACAAAAAGAGCATAGTATATGTGTTCCAAAATTATCTGCCTGCACACCTCTTGGGATTAGAATTCTGCTGAACACAGTTTAAGAGAAAGTCCTTTTAAGTAAAAACTTCTACTTTGATTATGACTACTATTAAATTGTTTGATTTGCAACAAGCCTTGAATCTCACAAGTAACAACAAATACTTTTCATGCTAATATTCCTGATCAAGACATAGCCCTTAATTAAACTGCAAGTTCTAACAATAGTTATACAGAAACATCATTTATTTATTCATGTGATTTTCTAATTATTCTTCCACAGCATAAATATTACATTTTGACCCCTACACATATACACATGTTGCATATTTGATGGCATTATAACCTCATGAAAGATATGAATACATTGTTTCCTCAGTTCATACTTACTAAACTCTTACGAGATTCAAGGCATAATGAAGACAAACATTAATCAGCCAGGGATTTTGACTTTAAGGAGCTGACTGGTTTGAAATTAAATAACAGAAATACCCTGTTAGGTGCCTTGTGTAAAATGTTCACATATTTTATCTTCAGTGCTATAGCCAGATTACTTCTCAACTTAATAATCCCATTTGATCCTCACCATTGCCTTGGGAGGTACATCACTGCCCCTATTTGACAGATGATGGCATGGTAACAGGAAAGATGCCATGCCAAAAACATAGCACCGGATAGTGACTGAGCTAGAGCTGGCATTCAAGCACCTGAGCTGTCATAGGAACCCCCACCCTGTGCACCCTTTAGACACAGTTATACCCTCTTTGAAGCTGAGCTGAAGTGAGAATGACCACTTCAGAATAGTTACAATCACTCCTTCTGCCACTAACCAGAATATCTTTCCTTTCTGGATTCTAAATCAGCAGGACATATTGAAAAATATAGAAATATTCAATATATGCCCATGAACCCCTCCATGGAAAGAATCTGAAAACCACCTGAGCAGAAATGGGAGAGCCTGTGCAACTACTACCCGAGAGCTCAAAGAAGTGTGGACTAGTACTAGAACTAACACAGGCTTTGGAAGCTGCAAAGTGGTTCTTAAACTCTTTGCATCATAAATTTATAAATACTTTCCTGAGAAGAATGTACATTTTTTTGCCCACAATGTTAGGGAGTCCTTGGACTCCCAGAAACCCTCCACGGTGCTTCAAAGGGAGCCTAAGGACTCCTGCATGGGAGAGGCATTCGTGGCAAATGCCCACTGTTCTGGGATGGAAATGTACTACCTTTTCTTCTTTGCATCGTAACGTTTTCTCTTCCCAGAAAAACACTTCATAGAGGGCAGGGTGACCTAGGCCACTTTGATCTCTAACAACCAGAGGGGCATCCGCTGTTCCCTGTCCAATGCAGGAGGCTCCCTTACCAGCTGCCCAGGAGCGGCCAGCACACTGTCACTCTCCCCATAAAGCACTGGCAGTCAGCTCAGATTCACGGCATGCCTCGATAACCCTTTAACCTCTGTTATTCCATGCATGCCACATGAGCAGTGATTAATCCTAGACACCGGAATGGCAGGAAGAGGGTGGAGCTGGCAGGACTTTCCTTGAGGTATTGTGGGACAGTATGACTATCTAGGTGATCTATTCCATCGGGGAACAATGTGTTGACTTAATTGGAAATTTCTCACGAACAGAATCTGGTATAACTGCATAGCAGTATACGGAACGACACTGAAATTAGTTTTCACTCATTCACTTCCATCACTGAGGCTAGTATTAAAGCTACACATTTTGTTCACAACAGCCTGGGACATTTCACAGTTCTTTATTTTCCAAATTCCAGTGAATTCCATTTAAATTTTCCATTTGCCATGATTGCATCTTGTTTTCAAAGATGTCTCCCTCACAATTACATTTAGAAAAGTCCCAGGGGCTTATATGTCCCTAGATATTGGAGACAGTCCTGGCCTAAGGCTGTTGGGGCCAATGCAAAAATCCAATGTTCCTTCAGAGGTAGGATGGTCATCCGTTCTGTACTAAGGACTTCTGAGGTCCTGGAACTTAGTGCTTAATCACTTTCCAATGTCTTTAGAAACAATGCTAGTCTCTTTTTTCTGCGGTAGAGGCAGAAAGGGGAAGTAGGGGGAAGAAGATACTTTCTGGATTCAAACAAACAAATAAAACAAGACCTTGATTCGATTATTTCAATAAATCACACATATGTAGCAGCTTTTCATGTCACCTTATCTGGATGACCATTGGCCAAGTAGCAAGTGACCATTTCCTTTCTCTCAGGATTTTATATAATTGTCCTGGAACTATTTGGACCACAGCTGGGACTGAGGAGATGAGGATCTGAGAGACTCTGTGATGTGATTATCAAGGGCTCCAGAAAATTTCTTTTTCTGGAGAAGTTATAGGAGTATCTATAATTACTTGGTATTTGGTAGATTTCATTATTTCAATTGTATTAATATATTTGTTTGGACTGCAAGAAGAGATTATTCCTTCCATTCCCAATGTGTGCCCATGCCATATGATTATTTATAATATTCTTAAGTGGCTTATACATGGAAGCATGAGTTTTTCATTTTTAGGTTTTAATGTGGGTCACTGATGTAGAGAAAATAACTTTACTGTTAAATAAATGCTCTTTAGAAATGACAAGTCACTAATGTACTTAGAAAAATATGTTACAGCAAGAATTATGACTGTTGTGATTACTGCAGTATCTTATATTATACTTAATATTTCTTTTAACTTTCCACTTGATAGCTGAGCAAAAGAGGGAAGAATGAGTGATAAATGTTGGTTCTCAAGCAGAAACCGTACAATCTTGTGGATTGAAAATCAGGAGCCAGCAGGCCTTGGTTCTAGTGACAGTTTCACTTGATGATAGCTCCATATCTCAGTCTGTCCAACCTGGGAAGATTAATGACACAGCAGCTCTGAAATGTCATGAGGGCAAGTTTGAAACATCTGAGGCTCTCCTGACCTTAATATATCTCCTCCTATTTCCTCCTAGTTCCCATTGCGTGACCAACACAGAACACAAGCTGGGGGGTGGCAGGGTAGGGGAAAGTATTGCTTTTCCTTCTTTCATATTCTCATTTCTTCTTTACTTTTTGATTGCCTTCCTCCCTCTGCTATCATCTTTTTCTTTGTTCTACTTGCGTGTCTCATCACCACTCCCTCATATTTAATTACCAGTATCACACACAGATATTCTTATAGTGGCCTCTCCTTCTTCCTCCAGTGGAATGCTCCCAGCAGTCATTTTATTTTATTTTTATACAAGAGGGCTTGGAATGTGGTGGTTTAAATAAGAAAGAGGGAATAGAACTAGCATTTACGGAGTGACTAGTAAGTGTGTCTATTAGTTTCTCAGGATTACTATAAAAAATTACCACAAAGTGGTGGCTTAAAACAGCAGAAACTTAATCTCTCACAGTGATGGAGGCAAGTCTGAAATCAAGGTATAGGCAGTGCCACATTCCCCCTTGGAGGCTCTAGGGAAGAATCCTTCCTTGTCTCTTCCAGCTTCTGATGGCTGACATCATTCTTGGTAACTGCATCACTGCAGTCTCTGCCTCCATCTTTACAGAGACTTCTCCTCTTCTCTCTGTGACGGTGTGTCTGTCATAAGGACAATTGCTGTTGGATTTAGGGCTCACCCAGAAAATTCAGGATGAACTCATCTTGAGATTCTTATATCTGCAAGATCTTCTTCCAAATAAGGTCATATTCAAAGGTTCTGAGACATGGACAAATGTTTTGGGGACCACTGTTAACCTAAGCAGTGTGTATTTAACATTCACAAACCTCTTAGGTAGGTAACAGAAAATCCAATTTACAAATGAGAAAACTGAGGTCCAGAATAGTTAAGAAGCTCAGTAAAAAGTGATGGACCCAAAATTCAAGTTTAGGTCAGTATGACATCAAAGCTTAGGTCTTTCACTATGAAGCTTCCTTGTGACATCTAGAGGTGTCACAAGATATGAATACCTTTCAACAAAAGAAGTTACTAATATCTCTAATAAAAATCACTCTCTAATCTAATATATTTTCTTTTAAACTTCTGCTACCACAGATCTTTTCAATGCAGTTTAGTATATTAAAAGGAAAAGCCAGGTTTTTTATTTACAAAAAGTCTTTTAAAAATAAAACTGGCATGAAAGTAGATATTACATTTCTAACACAGGGCTAGGATGGGGATGAAAAAGGTAACTATGCTTCTTAGTTTTTATACGTTAAAAAAAAAAAAAGTGGATCCATGACCTCAAATGTATTCTGCCAAATGGAATTTGGAAATCAAAGAACTTCAGCCAACCAGCTCAATTTTCTGTATTAAAAAAGGACACTCTGGCCATTTTCTTAGCATAGAAACCAATATCCAATGGCCTTCTGAACATTTCTATGTGGATATCTTAGCATCATTTTAAATTCATCTCCAGTATCCTTTTTCTTTCAACATTGCTATTTCTAATTTTTCCAGTTCCTGTCATCATGCTTCCATTTACCAAGCTAAGAATTTCTGGCTCACTGAATTTTGTTGCTCTTTTATTCACTGTGTGTCTTACCTGCATTCATTTATTCTCCTGGCAATCCACCATGCTGGGTACTAGAGATACATAGTTCTAAAAAGGCAGATACAATTATGTTCTTTTGAGGAGCTTATAGTCTGGTAGGAAAAACAGACACTGAGCACAGAATTACAAATGTGACTCCACATAAAAGAGAAAGCAAAGGTTTCAAAGAGGAATGTGCTACTGGAGAATCAAATCCATCCCGATGTGTTCACCGTCTCTGGTCTGCTCTGACTGGTTCTCATCCTTCCACCTTCATGAGAGAGCCTCTCTGCCTTTAGTCTGACTTCCTCTGATCCATTCTGCAGGCTACTGCCTGGTTAAACGTCCCTATCTCTGCTTATCCTGTTACTCTCCTCTCATGAGTTCTCAGTAGCATTCTGATGCTTACAGACTCTGCTTTTTCCTGTGGCAATAAGGACTTTCCTTCTTGTGAACCCAGCCCCATCCAATCCTGGACAGAGATCCTGGGGAAGCTGGGGAAGAGGTTTAGGGTCCTCCCAATGTTGGGAGCTTGGCAATGCTCTATAATAAGCCCTCTTAGCCTCATGAAACTTTTGCAAAAGCCAACTTGCCTATGAATTATCTGTCCTAACATACCTCACTCATTCCACCCCCTGAACATTTGTTCTATTTGTCCCCACAGCATGCATTTTTCCTCTGCTCTATTTCTCAAAGAACACCACTCAGAACCCTCACTGACCCCGAGGGCTTTCTCTTCTTTCCCTGAACTCAAGGCACTCATTGTCATACCTAGCCTCTAGATGAGGGCATCCAGCTGGATTCTATTATGTTATTTTTCTGTGCACACATCTATGCCTTATCTCTCCCAAAGAGACCATGGACTTCTTTAGAAGGTCTAGTGCTGCAGTCAGTGTTTCTTTGTAGATAGTCAGTAGTTCATATTATCACAGAGCTGTAGAGCTGGGGCCTGAGTATAATGAGCCCACATAGGTAAAGTGGCCACCCACAGATACACAGCTAGTTAGAGGCATGATTCAGACCAGAACCTAGATCTCCTGCTAGTAGATAATGTTACTTTTACTGATGAATAAATGCAATAAATAAATGAATACAAATAGGAAAAAAAAAAGTTCTATTCTTTTTGAGTTGGTCCATCTAGTGCTAAACCTTTTCTAGTCAGATGCCATCCTATTGATGTGCAGATGCTGTGGTTTCTACAGACACACACATAATAACCTTGCTATTGAATTTGAACTCTGATGCCCTTCTTACCATCACTACTACAGCTGTAGACTCCTCTCACCTGCCCCACCTACCTCCCATTCATTCTAATTTATTCTTGGCTATAACTAGGTATAGATAGACTTTCAAAACTTGAATTCAGAGTTGGTCAGCTTAATTTCCCATGCCTGGGATATGTGGTACAGCAATTTGGGGAGACACAAGCACACATTCTGTCTATGTGTGAAGTAGGTTCTTGTGTGAGATGATGAAGGTTAGAAGGAAGATCATCCTGTGATATCAGCCTTTGAGATAGGTGGGGCTGGTTCCAACATTTTACCAGGCTTATGAGCTGTCAATCAGGAGGCCAGAGGTGGGATGGGGACACCCCAGGAAATCAAAGCAAACCAATGATTATCTATCTGCTGACAATGAAAAAAACATTTCATTCTTCAGCTCTTCACAGAATGATATGGGGGAGTGGAGTCTGTGAAGAAATTAAAAGCGTGAACAATTTTAATGAGTGCAGTTATTGAATCATCAGTCACACAGTCCATCTGCTTCAGAGCATTCCAGTGACTAGTGAAATTCTAAAATACTGCATTGCATTTTCAAATTCATGTAATCACATAAATGTTCTTTAAGGAACAGTTAATGATATTCATATATCATGCTCATCCCTTCTATAACTCAGCATTCTCCTTTTGTCTGTTTCATTTTATTAGTCACTAATTTCACATTCTGACACCAGCTTGGTTAGAATTTGCTGGCAACTGTGTGGGTAGGAGGCAGCCCAGTGACATTAAATATTGTGCGGTGGAATGTTCATTTGTAAAGAGAAACTGGTGCAAAATCTATCTCAAAGATCATGTGTAGCCTGGAGTTTTGAGAGCAAAGTGAACTTAGTGTCAGAGTGAAGAGAGTGGATTCATCTTTAAAGTCTTTTCCCAGATATGATTAATCTACTCAGGAAAGAAATGAAGCAATGATACCAACAGTGTACCCATGAGAAGATTGGGTTTGTGGGAGATGGCTCTAAAAAGGAGGTTCTGGACCCAATTTCAATATCAGAAGTTGGAGTGGTTTGCCAGACCAACAAGCAATTCTTCAACACTAGCAAGGTGTTCCTACAATTCAACTCAATTCTGACACTCTTTTACCCAGAGATGATGTCAGATTTTACAGGTTGAGGATTGAGGATTCAGCCTTACAAGACTGCCACCCCTCCTCTACACACACTTCAGATTCCAGTCACATGCCCAGTTTGTTACCTGTGCTTCTGTCTAAGTGGCTATAAATCAGAGGTTCCCACAACCTTCTCCTTGGGTTCAATTAATTTGCTAGAGTGGCTTATAGAACTCAGAGAAACATTTTACTTACTAGGTCACCGGTTTATTATAAAAAGATGTAACTCAGGAACAGTCAGATGGAAGAGGTACATAGGGAAGGGTATGTGGAAAGAGTGAGGAACTTTCATGTTCCCTCTGAGTGTGCCACTCTCCCTAAATTTCACGTGTTCCCTGGGTTCTTTGAGCCTAGTCCTTCTGAGTTTTTAGGGAAGCTTCATTACATAGTCATGATCAATTAATATCTGATAGCATCACTGGGGAAAATCTATCCAATTGAGATAAGTTTAAAAAAATCTGCAAAATATGTCAGAAAGGACACAACAGTAGGGGTCTCTAGCTGTAGGCTAGGGTTCTCAGAGAGAACTTAGACCTAAAAGTGGATGCATTCTGTCTGCTTAATTAGGGAACTTGTCTTGACCCACTCTGTTACTAAGAAGTGGGAGCCAGGCTGCCTGTGTCCCTATTCCAGCTCCCTCACTTTTATCTGTAGCATAATTCTAAGAAAGTTACTTAATCTTTTTGTGTCTCAGGGGCAGACTTCTAGATCAGCTTCTTCCCTACCCTTTCCTCACCCTCAAGCTGGTATCTTTTAAAGCACCACTCAACAGAATATAGCTCCATTGGGGAATTATAAAAAACACTTATTTAACCAGTAATACATCTATTATATTTGTTTAGGACCAAAAACTTTATCAAGAATTATGATGCACATTATTTCAAAATCTCAACAACTCTTTCAGCAGTTATTCCTGAAAGAAGTGACCCCATTTACAGATGAGGACACTGGCATAGCTAAATGTCTCATCTCAGGTAACATTGCAAATGCAAGGCTTCCTTGTTTGAGTCCAGTTACCTCTTCTCTGCCACATCATATTTGCAGCCTGTTTGCACATCCAAATGGTTCCTCATGTGCTTGGCAATGTGTAAATTTGTCAGTCTTTGTTTTGTTGTTCGATTTTAATTCAATAAACTTTCAAAGAGCATTTATTCAGTGGCTACTATATACAAGATACTCCACAAAGATATCAAAGCATCTGTGAATACAAACTGGACTATTGGAATTTCGCTATGTGTTAGTTTCAGATTTAATCACGTCAGCCTCTTATGAATAATATTCCAATTATAGCATTACATTCCAATTCATCTTGGGGCACTGGGGATTCTTGTTTTTCTATTAAATGATAAAAACAATGGTGTTCCCTCCCTCCCTATCCTACCTCCTTACCATCCAATCTTAAAACATAATGTGGAATAATTTAGCACATATTTAGTGATTTCCTATAAAAGTGCACTTGATTTTCTCATTTAAAGATATTTAACAGTATAGAAAATATTTTAAAATATATTTCTCTATAAAATCTCCTCTAAATCTTGTGGGTTATGTATTTGAGAAATTGTTCCACACAGACCTCTCTGTACAAGCACAGAGATCAGGGGTCTGAAGGTTTAGAATGAATCTCAAAATCTTTTGTCTCAGCTCATAATGAGAACTGGCACTTAGATACAATCTTCTGTTCGTTGCTGAAATAATTATTTTTGACATTTTTCAAATGCCCTAATTTTGTGGAAAGAACTGATATCAAGATTGTGACAAACCCACGATTGTCATCACCCTGGTAAAGATATCTGGCTCCAAGCTGGTGGTCATTGAACTCTTAAGCTTCTTTCTTTTCCCTCGTTATTTTTGGTGTTTGTCTTGAGACGTGGGGCAGCTTCGATTAGTGAGGCTCACAATGCCTAGACACTTCCAGGTGTTCATGAATACATGCCCCAAGGTCATTTTTCAGGATAGATTGGATTCAGTTTGGGGCTTCTTGCATTCCCCTGGCTTTGCATTGAGAGGCTCAGGAAGTGGCTTAGTGTAGGATAGATTTGAGAATTAGTTACTTTAAAAGGTTTATGCCTTTAAAAAGAACAGGAAAAGACTAATAAATGTGAAGAAGAGATTGTGAAAGTCCCATGGATTACAGATGGCAACAAAGGCAGTGCTGCAAATGAGCCCTGAAATCTAAATTGGTTTAGAAATAGAAGAAACAGCAGTATTCAGTGTCATTTTACAAGTGCCACCAAGTACTCTAGTTTGGCTTTTTATGTATTTATGTGAGTACACTGGGTGTCCGTCTGGATCTTTTAATCTATCCAGTTATATGCTTGGGCGTGTTCTCTGCATAATATCCTTCCACCCAGGCCTCTGGAAATGCATGAACAAATACTGACTTGGGGAAAAACAGGATTTTTGCTGATTAGAGAACAAAGCAAGAATGTTAAACCCAGCAGGGAATTTCTATTTGCCTGCCGTGGGACGGCTGAGTGTACACTTTGTGAGTGTATGGGTCTTACTTGGTACTGGAGGTTTGACCTGCTGAACCCTCACTAAAGGAATCAGAAAGCCCTAGATGGTCAAGCACCACTCACTAAGTTTGGAAGCCCTGTGATACTGTAAGGACCAACGTTGCTCTGTCTTCAGATGTGGGTGCCACATTCTCACACACATCTGTGCAGGTCCCTGGAATGCATCCAAAAATAAATGCTACTGTTTAAGAGGATTTCAGTAGAAATGTTAGACAGAGAGGAGCACAAGTTGCTTCTAACACCATATCAATCTTAAGCTTAAACAGGAAATTTCTAGGAATGAGAAACATGGCACTAGAAGCAGCATAAACTAGTTGAAAATAAAAACTCTGGAGCTAGTCCATCTGTATCCATCTTTTGACTCTGCTGCTGACTAGATATAAAACCACTGGCCTTGGGTGAAGTGCCTAATCCTTCAATGCCTTAACTCCTTTATCTGCAAAATGGGCATGATAACAATGATAACTGTATATTTTGCAAATATTAAATAACTAAAGATACAAAAAAAAAACCCCACAAAATAAACCCAATATGAATACTAAATACTCTTATTTTCTTTATAGAAATGAAGGCATTTATCCTAGCAATTACTGAGAACTTTTTAATGTCTCTTTTTACTTAAAAAAAAAAAAGAGAGAAAGATGAAAGTGTCTTCTGCTTCTTGCCAAGAATATAAGATAAACTATAGACTGTAATAGCGGAATCTACCTGGAGGTGAAATGTTTACTTGGAACAGTCAGCCATAAATATAGCCTGTTCATATAGTGAGGTAAATTTAAAAGAATGATTATTTCATTCCTAGAGGCTATTTATGCTTTTCCTGATACTGATATCTTCCATGGCTCTTTCTTTTAATCAACTGTATCCATGGACAACTTTTACTACTTGCTGTGAAGGTAGAGATCCCAGCTGTCTTATTCATCTCTCTGCACCCCCCCCCCCCAATGAGCATAACACACAGGAGTTACTTCATAAATATTTTTGACTGAATAAACAAATTAAAATTTATTCCATGCTTTTCCCACTTTAAAAGTCCCACTCTATTTATTCATTCTCTCTCATTCTCTCTCTCTCTCTCTCTCTCTCTCTCACACACACACACGCACACACACACACAATTTGGCTCTCCCTTTATCCTATCACCTCAAATAGAATTCTTATTTATTCCTCAAAGCTTAACTCAAAAACAACTCTTCCAAAATGCCTTTCCTCATTTCTCTAACTAAATGTGTTATAGCCTTCAAATCCTGTAGCCTTTTCTGTGCCATTCTTACTATACTTACTTTTTTTCCACCTTTATTACAATTACACATGGAAATGGCATATAGCCCATATGTGCCTATGAGGTTAAGCACTAATTTGTATATCTTCTCTATCACTCAAAATATAATTGTTAAAAAACTAAACAAAGGAGTGTGCTTATATTTACACTTCAGACTACTTCAGGCTAAGATCTGAATTAAACAGGTTTAAAGTTATAATATCCAAATTGAACTTCTTGTTCCCCAACCCCTAATTGCTATTTGGCCAACAGCAGGCCCTACTCCATCTGAACTCACTGTGAGGAATAACTTGGCAAGTTATTGACTTAAAAATTTATTTTTCTAAGCCTTGTGAATACTTGGGTATTATTAAACTCAACAGAATGTTAAGAGTGGTCTGTAAGATATTTTTCAAAATACATTTCCTGAGGCAGGGAGGTAGCCTTACTATTTACTAGCCATTTTCACTCTTCCAACTGTGGTCTTATTCACAATGTCCCTGTTTTGCCATTATCTTGAACTGTCAAAATAGGTAGCTTTTCTTAGTGGATTTCTGCTAGCATTATTTCTCCAGAATATGTTCCATTAGCAAACATCACAAATGCTAAATGGTGAAGTCAGAGACTCCATGAATCCACCCCTGGATTGAGTGGCCTCACATAACCAGCAGTACCTGTTGGGCTGGAATGGCCTATCAGACAACAAGACTGCTCTATCCCTTCCCAGGATGGGAAGCCTATTGGCAGTATTGCTAAAGATACTGACAAAGGTACCTTCTGCAGGCATTAAATTGGATCAAGTCACTTCTAATCCTTGTTAGAAGCAGGCAGGGTATAAATTACAAATAAACTGATTAACACAATCCTATTAGTTTAGCAAGTTAGTGATTATAGCAATGCATTTTTAAAAGTCACTAAGGAAAACAACTGGATTTAATGGAAAAGGGCTATATAATAAGAATATAGATCAAGTCATCACTTTGTAATCAATTAGAAGACTAACTCACCCAAGTCATTACTCTTTTTGTCCTTAGTCTCCCCATCTGTGAAATGTAGATAGAAAATAAAACTGTCACTTACAGGATATCTTAGTGAATGGCAGGCACCCTCACAGGTGGTACCTCCTTTAGACATCTCAAAGGAGAGGCATTAGTATGTTACTGATGAAGAAACTGAAGTCAGAGAGGTTCCGTTGCATCCCAGATAGCATCTACCATGGGGTGGAGACAGGATTTGAACCGGAGTCTATTATCCTCCAATCCCATTATCTCTCCCTCTTTCCCAGTGTATTGGATACTACCTACCTTGATGACCTAGAGCCACAAGGATGATATGCAATAGTAAAAGAATACTTTGTAGATGGCTATGTTTATTATTATGACTCAAGTTTGACAATCAATAGATTTGTTCGTTAATCTCTCAGTTGTATTTGTTTCCCTACTATAAGGAAGCCACGGTTAGCCTTCAGCATGCAATCAAGTCCCTGTGTCCTTTTCTTCCTAACCACACTTCAGGCTCCTATCTTGATTTCCTATTGCTACTGTAACAAATCCCTACAAGATGGTAGCTTAATTTCTTACCTTACAATTCTAGAGTTTAGAAGTCCAAGATGGGTCTTTCTGAGATAGAATCAAGGAGTTGGCAGGGCTGTGTTCCTTTCTGGAGGGGAGAACCTATTTTCTTGCCTTTCCAGCTTTTAGAGGTTGCTCACATTTTTTGGCTCATGGCCCCTTTTTCCATCTTAAAAGCCACCAATGTCTGGTGGAGCCTTGTTCACATCTTATCATTCTGACACTGACGCTTCTGCCTCCTCTTCCAAACTTAAGAACTTGGATGATTACATTAGCCCCATCCAAATAATTCAGGATAATATCCCTATTTTAAAGTCAACTGATAACAACCTTAATTCCCCTTTGTCATCTAATATGACATATTCACAGATTCCAGGGATTAGGAGGTAAACATATTTGGTGGGGCATTATTCTGCTTACATAGCTCTCCATGGGAAAAGGCTGTATCTTAGATACCACTGATCAACTCTAGAAGTCAAACCACATCACCATGCACTGCAAAAGTATGGGACACTGCAGAAAAACATTCTGATTAAGAGTGTGGTTCCTACAGCTGGGTTCAAATTCCAGCTCTAGTACTTTCTAGCAGTGTGACCTGGAACCAATTACTTCTGTATGCCTCTATTTCCTCATCTGTAAATGAGGAAAGTGAGAGTAATAAGAGCAAACACTTACATAGTATTAACCATATATGAGGCATTGTTCTAGATCCTTTTATCTTCATTTATTCTTTATTGATCAAAACAACCTTCAAACATGGTTTTTCTTATTATTCTTACTTTACAGATATGGAAATCAAGGAACTGACTTGATTTACTAACTTGTCCAAGATCACACAGCAAATAAGAGGCAGAATCAGGGCTCACACCCAAGAAATACTGCTTCAAAACCACCACAGCAAATATTATGTAGTCATTGCAAGGACTAAATAACCTGATATTTGTGTTATGTTTGGAATTTTGCCTGAAAAATTCTAAACATTTAAATGTTATCTATTATGAGTTAGTATTCTACTTTCAAAATTCTGTTGAATTGATACACTTTGTAAGAGAAATTTAGTGTTAGATCATTTGGAATTTATTTCCTTTCCTAATATACGTTGATACACTCTTGTCTGATTTTTCTACCTCAATCTTAAACCTTTTGGCTCAAGTCTTTAAGCCACAACTAATTTGAAAATACCTTCCCTGAGTCTAAAGCTTTTTCAGGAAACTAATCGTGCTAACAAGCTACTTTTCCTCTAGCTTGTTTTCAGCTCTGCACGAGTTCCAATCTCAAAGCCAACATCCTCTTCACTCAACATAACCCATCCCACAACCCTAAAAATCCCACATACTACTAAAGGCTTCCTTCATGACAGATCCGTCTCCTGGCCAGGTAGCATTTGCTTTCTTCTTTCCTCATCTTGGTAAAGAAAATTCTCGAACACTATTGTAAACAGAGCATTTAACTCATAGTCTCAAGACTTCTGTTGAATGTCTGGCAAAACTACTGGCTGGCTACATGCCCTGGATTAAGTATTTGCATCCTCACCTTTAAAATGAGGATACACTTCTAGATTGTTTAACGATCAAATGAGAAAATGCACTTGAAACAGATGTGAAAAAGTGAAACACTTTTCATGTTTGGGCAGCATTAGCATTAACTCACACACACTCTGCCAACAGATATTAGCCATGGTTATACCTAATCAAGGTGAATTACAGTTTTTAGTGTAATCTTAAAAACATACTGCATAAACTTGGAAACTTTTCCTCTATGATCACTCTCTCTTTCCTCTCACGCTCCAGTGTAGAGAGACAGAAACAGAATATGTACCTTGACTAGGAATTAATCTCTCTGAGCTTCATTTCCTGACCCCTACTAATGATACCTTCTAGAGTAGTCATGAAGACTAAGTAAGATAATGTATATAAAAGTGGCCAGCTGCCTAGTTTAGAATTTAGTTAAGTGTGCACTAAAATGTCAATTTTCATCACTATCATCATCATTTGTATCATGACGATGCAAAGATAAAAGAATAAAAGTTTCTTGGACTGAAGCCCAAATTCCACTGTATTTGTAAATCTTTTGCCATGGGCCACTCACATCTTCAGGGCATCCTGAGATTTCCTTTTTCCTTTTTTATTTTTATTTGGGAATCTGAGCCTATAGGCAGGCTAACAAAGATGAAATTCACATTGTCTTCATCAGGTTAAGACCTGTCAAGCAAGTACTTTGAAATCCTGTCTGTGGGAAGCAGCTTTCGGTAAATTCTCCAATTTATCAGCTTATTCAAGTCCCAGCTACCTTGAATCCATTCTCCTTACCTTGAATCCAACTTTTGTTCAGGAAAAATTCTAAGACATGTACAATAAGGGAGAACATAGGGAACAGAGAAGCTTAATAAATTAATGTTGAAAGACGCTGTAACTCTCTAATGCTAAGATACAAATAAAAATTTAGACTTGGACCTTGCCTTCCTGGAGTTAACTCATACAATTTTTATTTATTCATTCATTTGTTCATTTTCATATGCATTTAGTCAGCTCTTAGCACTTAGTGAGGCTTCTGAGGAAAAACAAAAATATTTAGTACAGAGTGTTTGCCCACTAAGCTCATAGCATAGTTGACATATGAACTGATCATGATGCAATCAAATTGAATGAGTAACATTTGTTTACTTAATGGAACAGGATGATACCTTAAGAAGATGTGGCCCCATTAAAGCTACGTAGATTTCTTTGCAAGATAATTTATTTATCTATTTCTTCATTCAATGATGAAATGACTATTTATTGGAAACCTACTATATGCTGGCATTGTGCTGCTGGTCTTTGGAGATACAAGGTTGACCCAAACAGACCAGATCCCTCCCTGCCAACATGAAGCAAACATTCTTTATATATATGTATGTATTTTATTGAGATATAATTGACTTATAACATTATATTAGTTTCAGGTATTTACATGTATTGCAAAATGATCATCACAATAGGTCTAGTTAACATCTGTCACCATACCTAGCTATAGATTTCTTTTCTTGTGAAACTCTTGAGTAAATCTTTTAAGATTTATTCTCAGCAACTATCAAATACACACTCCAGTACTGTTACCTACAGTTGCTATGCTGTACATTACATCGCCATATCCTGGAGAAAGCATTCTAATGAGAAGAGATCAATAGTAATAAAGTTTATGCTCAGTTATAACTGAGATTTGAAGAATGAGTAAGACAAGGAGAGGGAAGTGCATTCAGGACAGAAGGAATAGAATGTGCAGATATCCAGGAAAAGAGAGAACTTAATAAGGTAACTAGGAATATGTTAGGACACAAGTTATAGAAGAATGAAGATGAGAGACCATACAGGGACTTGTGGCCACATTAAGGAGTTTTGTTTTTATCTTAAGGGTAATGGAACACAATGAAGGGTGTAAAGCAGTGGGGGTCCATGACTGGACTTGGGGTTTTGAAAATATCATGTTGACTGCACTATACAGAAGGAATTTAAGTAGGGCTAGATTGAGTTCAGAGGACAATTAGGCAATACTGGAGTGGTTTAGATAAGGGATGGTGATAATTTGGACTAGGGAGGTAGTAATAAAAATGGAAATCAGTGGGTGAGATTAAGAGAGATCTAAGAGATAAATCAATAGGATTTGGTAATGGACAGGTGTTGGGGAGGAGAGGATAAGTGGTGATCACTTTTTACTGACTAGTTCAATTAAGACAGAACTGAGAAAATTCTGAGAATTTTATTTTCAATGTTTGTGGTCACTCCTTTCTGCTCCTTGTTCCTACTCAGTGGTAATTTTTCCTATAGTTTCCTTTAGTTTCTAACTTCAAGAAATCTTCAGCTTCCTCAAATACACACACATACACAAACATTTTCTCAGGATTTAATAGTATTTCATATTCACTTGTATAATATTGTGATAAGGATTAATACTTTGCTCCTTCTAATGCTATCTGCTCTTCAAAGAGGATTCGATCAGTGTGGGTGTATACTTTGAGGTTCCCAAAGCTACTCCATTCCTAGACCAGTGGTTTTAAGCTAGAAACAATCATGCTACCCAAGGGATATTTGGCAGTATCTGGGGACATTTTTGATTACCACAATTAGAGATGGGTGACCACTGGCATCTAGTCAGTAGAGGCTAGGGATATTGGTAAGCATTATACACTACACAGGACAGGCTCCCACAACAAACTATCTGGTCCAAAATGTCAGTAGTGCCAAGGCTGAGAAATATTGCCCTACATGTCAACTCTTTATAAAGTTGGCTAAATTACAGCAATACTGTAAAAGCTACCTCTAATCTTTTATGTTATTGCTGTATTTTTAAAAAATAGATGAACAAAAAAAGAAGAAAAATCTAGAACTGGAAATTTGGCAAATGAAGATGCTACTCATGTTTTTAAAACTAATCAAAATGGGAGAAGGGTGGTGGTGGAAGGATACAGTAATTACAGCATTTCTGAATTAGAAGCAAGAGCATAGACAGCCAGCAAAAAGTATAATTTAGTGCCTAATCAACTAGCTGATTGAATTTTCCATGAGATTTGGTTTAAAGCTCAAATGGATTACAGTGGTGATCTTGGGCATAGTTTGAACAACCATCAGTCAAATATGAGGCTGGGGCAGTGGGGAGATTTCAAATATTTAAAAGCTCCTGTAATTAATTCAATGAATTATAACAATAGGGGCAAGGTATAAAACTCCTTAACACAAGGGAAGTCCAAGGGAAAATTGGCAGATAATTCCCATCCCATCCTGTTGTGCGTGTGGACTGCAGCACATATGGTCTTGCACCAGGGGTTGTAGAAGAGTGAAAGATTCTAACACCATATGTGTGGAAATCCTGCACCTTGCAGAGAGTGAAGGAGCAGGGAAAGCTTGTCCTTGAATCCTGGACCTTTATGACCATTTTCTTCCTGGCTCAATACCAGATTTTGCCCTCTCCATATGGTATTTTTAATGTATTGTATTTCATCTTTAATGTAGTTTTCTTAGGGATTTTAGTTGCTTATTTCCAATACTAATTTCCACTCCTGTGAATACAGAGGAAATAAATTTGCTTCTCTTTCAATAATACAAAAAGGAAATAATTATGAAAACTACACAACATGAATAGTATTTATAGTTTTCCAATGAAAGGGCTGCACTGTGTTAAATATATGCACCTGTATGCATATGCATATCTTTAAAACTCTCTATTCAGATTTCTGGGGGTTTGCTGGAAAAAAATGCTCTATTTAAATGCACTAAGAGACTATTGTTATTTATCTAGTAGTTTAGGAACTGTGGATTTGGAAAGGATAATTTTCTATCATTAGAAAACTTTAATTATTCTTCCTTTTCACATTAAGCTGAGGTAGTCAAGGATGTTATAAAACTAAGAGGATCAGATAGCAGATTTTTAGGAGATACAACATAGTAATGTTTTTAGAGATTTGTCTATAATACAATCCTAAAGTAAAAGAAAAGAAGTCCGAAGAATTAAAGTATTGTTCATTGAAAGCACTTCTTTATCAATATACCATTACTCTTACCTCTTTTGGGCCTTCCCCTTTGGCTCTAACAACCCCAGTTATCACAAAATAGTTAATTATGGATGCCTTGTGAATTCATAGTCTCTAACTTGAGTTGAGCTCCTTGGCAATTTCTTCTCTTATTCCCTTTACTTGCCATCTCAAAGCTTCAGCAGTTGCCTCAAACCACACTAACTTCCATCTGACTTGCATTCTGATAATAACCTCAGCTCTTCTTATTTTGAAAAACTGAGGCTATCAACATACAGTTTTTCAGTTTTGGGCTTCCCCATCCACATGCACACTTATTTTTATAATCAAGCTCTCCCTTTCCTCTAGGCACAGATAATGAGATGTCTACTCAGGGTCAAATCCTTGAACTGGTTCATTCCTGTCTCCTCTGGAACCTGCCATGCTCCAGCAGTGATCTCCTCTCCATCCTACAACACTTACCTGTCCATCAGTGTGGCTCTTTTCACACAGCCTATAAACATGCTCAAGTCTCCCCGACACTAAAAATTATAATCTTCCCTTTAAACTGAGTCTTCCTCTTTTCTTTCTCAGCCAGGGTTTTTGTTGAAGGACTGTCATAGTCACCATTTCCTTTCTTCCCACTCACTCTTCAACCCATAGCAGTCTAGCTTTTCTTCCCATCACTCCACTGAAGCTGAGTTTTTGAAGGCTGCCAATAGCCTCCTTGTTGCTAAATACTATAGACTGACGCAAGTGGTTATCTTTCTAAAACTCTCTGCCGCATTGGCACTGCTGATCCCTCATTCCCTTTAGTTCCTTCATTTGCCTTGACTTATCTGATACTTGGTGTTCTTGGTTCCCTTTAGCCTCTCTGACTATTCATTCACAGGCCTCTTTGTGAGTTTCTACATCCCCTGACCCCCATCCTTGTTTCCCTGATCTTTTTCTCTTCCCAGCTCTATTTGCTCAGTTTCATTAAAGTTTTTGTATGCTGTCTGATGCTGTATCTGTATGCTGATAAGTCCCACAATTTTGTCTTAAGTTCCCATACCTCCTTTGAACTTAAGACTCACAGAGTTTTGGTTTCTTTTTGGCACATTTATTTATTTTTGGAGGAGGTACTGGGGATTGAACCCAGGACCTCATGCACTGAGCTCCCCCCTAAGACTCACAGTCTTTTGCACATCACCTTTTAAAGTTCCATTGTCTCCTCATACTTAATATATTCAAATCTGAGTTCATTATATGCATCAAGGCTCTATCTATCCCACCTCTATCCTATACAAACTTCCTCGTCCCCCTATATCCTGATCTCAAATAATAAAGCCTAAATCCATTTGAGCATCCAAGCTAGGTACCATGAAGTCCCTCTTTTCCTTGTCTACACATTTAATCATTAATTTCTATTTATTTTACCTTGCGAATATTTCTTGAATATAATCCCTCTCCTTTAACATGACAACCATTCCCACAGTTCCCACTGTAACTATGGCTCTTGGGGACTACTACAATGCTTCTATAACTGGTTTCTCCAACTCCAGTTTTGCCCTCATAAATCCATTCTCCATACTTCAAAGTAATCTGGGTAATATGTATATCTAACTAGGGAACCTTCATTGGTTTCCAACTATATACTGAATGATGTCAAAGTTTCTTAACATGACACACAAGACCCTCCTTGACCTGAGTCCCAGAGTTGTTCTCAGAATTTCTTTCCATCATTTTCTAATTTATAGTTTATGCTCTTGTAATAATGATCTGCTTATAGATCTCTACACACATGCTGTGGTTCACACCTCTGGATCTATTCCTTCTTTCAGGATCAACCTTCTCATCTTTCTTCTTTCAACTGGCTCAAACCTATCTTTCAAACTCCAACTCAGTTCTTGTGATGGTTAATTTTATATGTCAATTTGGCTATATCATGGTATGCAGACATTTAGTCAAACATTATTCTAGATGTTTCTAAGAGATATTTTTCAGATGAGATTAACGTTTAAATCAGTAGACTCTGAGTAAAACAGATTACCATCCCTAATATAGGTGGGCCTCGTCTAATAGGTTGAAGGCCTTAATAGGGGGGAAAAAAACCCCAAAACAAACCAAAACCAAAACCAAAACCAAAACCAAAACAAAAAAAGCCAAAAAAACCCTTTACCTTCCTGAAGGAAAAGGGAATTCTGCCAGCAGTCTTTAGACTCAAACTGCAACTCTCCCTGGGTCTCCAGCTTGGTCTTCTGGCCTACCCAGCAGATTTTGGATTTGCCAGCCTCCAAAATCACATGAATCAATTCCTTAAAATACATTTTTCTAATTAAAATTTTACTCATAACTCCCTTTTCTCTTCTCACTTCATTGGTTTAATTAATTTTCATTATAAATTTTATTGTCAGAAATAAACTAATTTATGTATTCATTAACAGCTTAATTATTCTCCCATTGGAGTATAAACTCCATGAAGCCAGAATCCTTATTCTCTGCTGCATCCCAAGTAGCAAGCACATAGTAATCATCTAAACCCAGCTTACATGAATGCACTAAGGATTTATGTGTTCATAACTGTATAATGCTGGTGGAGAGTGATTACAAAAACACAATTCTTGCTATTGAATGTCTTTCAAACTATTTGGGATGTTAAGGTTAACACTGATGAACTTCTCAAGATATAAGATAAGACAATAGAGGTGACAAGTTATGTGGTGTGGACCAGGGCTAGAGGACCCAGTAGAAAATGAGGTCTACAAAGCTGGAAACATCAGGCAGAAAGCAAGATCTTGTATTGGCCTAGCTGAATGGATAGAATTTTAGTAAGCATAGATAAAAGTGAATGAAACAGGGATACCAATATGAACTATAAATTAACATGAGACTGAAAACATAATAATTCTGGCAATAAAGGTTAGAAGCACCAGAAAGTGGCAAGAAAATTAGCCTGGCTAGGAAAAGTGAGGCAAGTAATTAAAAAAAAAAAAACTAAAGAAAAAAAGTTTAAAGTTTGGTTTGGTAGTCAAATGAAAGCCATTGAATGTTTTGGGGAAGAGAGACCTAAAAAACAATGAGAGGTTAGTTTATGAGAAATTAGCCTGATAGTAGTGCTAGGCAGCATGGACTGAACAGTAAAAATTCTGGAGTAAGGTAAACCTAACTTATCTCCCAGCATCTACTCTTGCGTCAGTTCACCAGTAACTCCTTTCTCACAGCCCATGACATTGTTGGGAATCTCCCCACAGGCCTGCTTTACCTAGACTCAAACTGGGTACACTTGTTAGGTGAGTGAGTGTGTTCAGCAACTTGTCTCCCTTTTCTCCTTTTGTATTTTTGCTGCCACTTTCTCTAGTACAGTTACCAGGAGTCTCATATCAACCCAGGTGAATTGCAGTCCAATCCTAAATCGTTCACAACTCATTCCTATGTAGTGTCCTGATTGTCAGGAATCTCTTAGCATCCTATTGCCAAATCTGACATCAACTCACAATTAAGGCTACTTGACCTTAACTCAGTGTTTTGGGTTTGTACCTCTTTCTGAATACAAACATTTCCCAATTCAGGAGATTTGGAGAACCCTAGTACAACAATCTATCTGTTTAGACTAAAGTCAGATTCATTGTCAGAGGAGCTCTGACCTTAGGGTCCAATTCTTGTATTCTGGTTTCTGTCTTCTTTCTCATGGTGTCCTGGGATTGGCAACATCTACCTATTCTTAAGTGGCTTAAAATACTCAGTATTATTAGAACAGACTGCTCAACCTTGAATTGGCGAGAAATTATTGGACTCATTATGAGCCATTTTGGTATGACTAGAATACACATAGTCCAGGTAAAACTAAATAAACAAAATACAAAAGGACCATTTGAAAACATAAATACTTTTCAATGGCATAATTAAGCTGTAACCCAAAGGAATTAGCCAGAAATCTTTGCTCTTGTTAACACAGAGCAAGCACATTGACTTTCTGGCTTAAAATGGTTTGAGTTTTCAATTAGTCATATTCAAACAAGTTTGATTTGGTTGAATTCAAGTGGAACAAAAAAGAACTAGTTTAATTCAGTCAAAATTCCCCTGGGATATAAAATTATACTCTCTACAGACATCTTTGAATCCCCAGTATCTCATCCAAGGCCCAACACAGAGTAGAAACTTAATACATGTAGTTACAACCATGGACGACCAAAATGGAACAACTGAATATTAAACTGGTAGCCAAGGGGACACTGTACACCTCAAGACAGGGGCTAACAACAAGGATTCTCCTCACTGATGGTGCAGAAATTGCCCTGTACGGTACCATACCCACTAGCTACATATGTTTTGAAACGTGGCTAACCAGAATTTAGTTGTGCTGGAAATGTATTACACACCAGATTTCAAAGACTTAAACAAGTAAAATATCTTATTAATTTTTAAAATTGATCATACAGTCTAATAATATTGGTTTAACTAAAATATATTATTGATTATATTGGTTTAACTAAAATATATTATTAACACTGATTTCATAGCTTTCTCTTTGCCCCTTTTTAAGGAGACTGTTAGAAAATGTTAAAATACGTCCATGACTCTCATGTTTCTGTTGGGCAGTGTTAGTATACAATGTCCTGCCACTGCTCACACATTAGACTTGTCCATCACCATCTGATCAACACCTGTCCTCACAACAGGCCTAGGAAACTTTTCTATACATGTCAGGAATGTGCACTTGAGTAACTGAATTCAAGGACTATCTTATCTGTTCCTCTAAAAACAAAAACAAAGAAACAAAACCAAAAACCTTTTCACTCCATCTGCTACCAAATTCTCTTGCTTTCTCTTTGAACTATTTTCCAAAGCTGCTCTTTTCTCTTCTCTTCCACTGGATTTGTATACTCTTTGCCTCACCAAACTCCCATTTCTAATATATTTTATACCTTTGACTTCTGAACATGTCTCTTAAAATGGAAAATTAAAAGCATACTAAATTTAAGATCACAAGCAATTAGCAACCTCCATGATACCCAGTCTCTGTGTGGACCTCCAATTTTTTTTCATGTTTCATTTAACCAACAACAGTGATCACTATATGCCAGGCTCTGCTCTAAAAAATTTTCCATCGTCAATTCATTCATTCCTAACCACTCCATTACAAAGATCATTCTATTGTTCCCACTTCACTGATGGGAAAACAACACAGGAAAACTGTCACTTGGTCAAAATCATGGCAACTAGTGGCTAGAAGGGTCAGGAGTTTAACTAGGTAATCTCTTCACTGCTAGTCTCTTGTGGCAGAAGTGGTTGTCCCCCTGGTGGCTTCATCACTCACGAATTTGCTCTACCCGGGCAAGAATGAACAGTAGCAGCTTTCAGTCATTCCCACGCTTTCCACTGACCATCATTTTCCTTGCTTTTATGATTCATCTGTCCTCTGTCTCAGGGGCCTTTTGATTTCCCAGATAGCAATAATCTAATTCAGACTAATCCAAATTATGGCACTATTAACTTTAAATAACATAATTTCTTACATTTGTAAAGGGGTTTTCAGTTTACAAAGCACCTGGAGTGTAATTCTAAATAACCAACGTGTAGATGGGAGGAAATGTGTCCATTTTGATACTGATGCTTTGGAGAAACTAACATCTTGAAGTATTTCTAATGGTGGGATTTCAGGCATTGTGATATATCACTGAGTGGGAGAATACTGACAACACTAGGAACATTGCTTACTCTCCCTACATTCTTACATGGCTCTATGTTTTTTCATTCATTCATACATATCCTGTTTTGCTCACAAAGGGATTTGAGGCATCTTTTCAAAAATAAATACAGTGTAATAGGATTAAATAAATAGATGAGGAAATCATCACTATTATTTATGTTCTCAGTGGCAAGATTCCAAATCCTTGCTCTAGTTGCCTAGCATATCCAAGATGGCCTGAAAAACAGCAGCATAAGAAATAGTCCAGGACCACAGACACTCTTTTCTAGTAGAGCTTTGTCCTATTCGACCTGGTGAGCTGAATTAGAGCTATGGAGGGTACTGAGTAACTCTGACTCCTTTCTTGCTTTCTCTTTCTTTCTATCTATCTACCTATCTACCTATCTATCTATCTATCTATCTATCTATCTATCTATCTATCTATTTTCCAGTTTTACTGAGACACAGTTGACATATAACATAGTATTAGTCCAAGGTATACAACATAATGATTTGATATGTGTACATATTGTAAAATTATTACCATAATAAGCTTAGTTAACATCAATCACCTCACATAATAATAATTTTTCCTTATGGTAAGAACTTTTAAGATCTACTCTCTTAGCAGCTTTCAAATAGGCAATACAGAACTATTAACTATAGGCACCATGCTGTACATTATATCCTTATAATTTATTTATCTTATAAATGGAAGTTTTTATCTTTTGACTACTTTAACCTTTTCCCCAACTCCCCAAGCCCCACCTCTGGCAACCACCAGTCTGTTCTCCATTCTATATATATATATATTTTTAAGATTCCACATATAAGTGAGATCATATGGTATTTGTCTTTATCTGTCTTGTTTCACTAAGCATATTGCCCTTAAAGTCCAATCATGTCACAAACAGCAAGATTCTTCTTCTTTTTAAATGACTGAATAATATTCCAGTGTGTATATATGCCACATTATCTTTATGCATTCATCCACTGATTGAAGTTTAAGTTGTTTCTATGTCTTGGTTATTATAAATAATGCTGTAATGAACATGGAGCTACAGATATCTTTTTGAGATAGTGATTTCATTTCCTTTGGATACATACCCAGAAGTGGAGTCGCTGGATCATATGGTAGTTCTAGTTTTAATTTTTTGAGGATCCTCCAAAACCTAATTGTTTTCCATAGCAGCTGCACACATTTATATTCCCACCTGACTATTTTTAGATATGAGTCTAAAGACCAACATAATTGGCTAATCTGAGCTTTCTTTCCTCTAGGCCATTTTCAGATTTCTACTTGGCCTTCAAAGCAGAGTACCTCCTGGACAGAGGGCACTTCCAGTCCTTGACTCACCATATCAATGTCTTAGGAGGCAAGATGAAAACAAAACAAAACAAAACAGAAAATGAGGAAATAAAAGAGATATATTCCATTTGGTTCTGTCTTTAATTTGGTTAGTCCACTTATTCAAATCTCTACCTCCTTCTTCACCATGGTAGCCTAATTTAGTTAAGCTGTGAATTCTATTTTGACTTTGAACTATTTTAGAGCTACCGCTTTCCTGAGGATAGAGTAGCCTTCTAGAGTCTGTTTGGAATTAGAATTGTTAGGGACATGGCAGGGATCAACTGAGTCTGCAAGGGAAGCAATTACACAAGGAAAACAAGGATAATGGGAGAAATAACATAAAAACACATGGAAGATGAACACACAAGAACATAAACGTTAAGACTATAAACACTTGCTGGAAGTGTTCTATAAATTTGGTTCTGGGGTTCCTAGTAGACGAAGAAAAGAGAAACACGATGATTTATAAGAGTCAAAATACTCATATTATAAAGTCAACAGTAACTCAAAGAAATACAGCTTTTCCTGAAACTGAGACCATTACAGAGATTTTTGTCCCTATATTCTTGTTAAGGAGACTGCATGACATAGAGCACAATGTTCTGAGTTAACACGCCTTTATTAAATGTCTTAGAACTTATCACATCTCTTGCCATGAATGCAGATCAGTAAAAGTAAATCTAAAAGGGCTGTTTTCTCTGGGTAAGGTACTACACAGCTTAGCCAGAATACTTTAATAACTGATAAATCACTGGACTCACTAATAAATGAGATTTTCACTTTTAATTTTTTAATTACTTTTTTCAGAGAAAGTTAATTAATATAGACAATTTAGGTTGCCCCTTTCCAGCCTTTTTTCCCACTGCTGGGAGTTTGCCCTACTAAGAGTCCTTCTGTCCATGGGACCCTAACCTTGTAATCTATCCACAGGTAATTAGACCCAAGTAAGCTACTGAGCCAAGGGAAACCTGTTGCTAGGCTGAGCTGCATTAATCAGTTTCCCCCCAAGAAATTAAATTAAGAAACACAAATTCTGCTATAGTTTCATGGACAGCCAAACCACAGTCACATCAAAACTGTAGAGAAACAGAACCACTGACCCTTGAGAAAGAAGTCAGCTCCACATATCCTTGCTGCATTCCCTGTCTCTCTTGTCAAAGGAAAGAAGAAAGATGTATTCTTTTCTCAAGCTCTCCACCCTATCATTTCCCCAGCCTCCATACTTTCAGGCAAGTCCTGTCTTGAACATCCTTTCTAAGAAAATGGCAGGATACCCAGGGGCAATTGCCCTGATGAGGACAGGGATAAGGAGGCAGGTGCTGTGTAACTAATTGACTGAGGTGATTATCATACTGGTGATGGCATGGGAGGGTCTGATGTTTACACTGTTAAATTTATTTATTTATAGCAAGGCACATTGAGCACTTTGAAATGAAATCTTTAAGACAATCTCATGCACTGTGGGAGACAATGCTCCAAGATCCCAAAGGCAGAAATTGACACTCAACTCTCCTGGAAACAGGATGTCAAGCATTAACCAGAGCTCTTGCAGATTAAGATGGCCATTTGCTACAGCAGGAGGCCCAGGGAAATCAATACTGCAACAATTACCTCTCTACTATGAAAGCACCAGCCAGCAGGAGTACCTGTGAGATTCCATTTCATGCTACAGACCAGCAGCTCCATTTCCTAATGGACAAGCATTTCAGCTCCTACTGCTTAGGTCTCCAAAACACCCGTATTCTTTCAAAAGAGCCTGCAAGGCTCTTACTGATATCCTGCTAGATGGCTATGAAATAACCTGCTCTGGGAAAGAGACTCTGTCCAGAGTGAGTACTTGCTCTATCAGGAAGTAGTGTCTGAGTTGGCTGAGATGATCATGGCATAGCTGAAAATGCTGCCCAGTCTCTCCAAACACTATCCATCCCAGGGTCATACTGTTATGGAAACGACAGGCCAGTCAAGAAACAAGCACCACTTGGAGGGTTGGAGTACTCAGATGTATTACACCGGCGGGGTCAGAGGGGCTTCTGCTCCGAAGTTCTGAGCACCTCCAAGACGTGCACATGAGGTTTTATAGGGTAAAGTACAAGCTTGGGGTATTAGGCCAATAGGCACGGAACAGCTTTAGCAGCATTATCATCACAAAAGTGGAGGTGGGGAGGCAGCAAACCAACATTCCAAAGCCAGATATGTATCTTTGAAAACCCAGCTGGCTAGCAAAAAAACATGAACAGCAAAACAACACTAATTAACGTAGATTTACAAGTTAGTCTAGCAGAACTCAGATCAGTATTCCAGTACTTAGATTTGTGAGTTATCTTGTTAGCCCAGCCCAGCCTCTCCTTCACATTCCTAGACTTGTGAGTTATCTTGTTAGACCAGCCCGGCTTTTCCTTCACAATACCTCTGACTGGCAAGGGGCTAAGCACTTTCTTAGACTGGTGAACTTTAAAGACAGCTGCAATGCACTGAGACTGTCCTGTGACTGGGTTGAAGGACACTCAGTGCCAGACAGACCCAAACTGATCTGACTGCTGTGTGCCCAGGGCACCCCTTCAGTCACCTGACATCTAAACAGCACCAAACAGAGCAAGAGGAATAAAATGGGCAAACAGTAGAAGGCCAGAAGAAGACAAGAATGTTTGGATAATCTACCGAAAGGACATTCTGGTCCTAAATACTGGAAGATGGAGGAATTTAAACATATTGGAATGGAGAAAAGTATTGGCTGAGATACACACCACATTACTCTCCTTAGACAAAAGCTTATGTTCTGTGGAAAAAGGTAATTTAGTTCAAGTGATAAAGGATGCCAGTTCTTAAGGTAGTCAGCCTTCAAACTAAGATTCCAAAAGATGCTTTTTGATTTGTGCAAAACTGTAGCAGTAAAATGTCTTGAAGGGAGTTCCATCTTTTGTGGAATCAAAGCTTCAAGAAAGAGGTTAAGAAGGATTTACTACATAGACGTGTCATTTGGGACTGGCAGTCACAGTTTGGTGCTGTCAGAAACTCTGGGACTAATCGCCCCATGATAAGATCACAACCAAACACACAGGAATAGAAAAAAAAAATCCTACCCTGAATCAAAGAAAGTAAATAAACAATATCAAAATAAAGTCAAGTCCATGCTCTAACTGTGGTTAGAGAGAAAGTGTGAGGTGGAGAGGAGAGCCTGTTCTAGTTGTAGTGCAGGGCTGGTCTTGGAGTCACTCTTGTCCTTGTCACTTGTCAGCCCATTGACCTTGAACACATTACTTAGATCCTGTAGCTACCAGCTCCACATTTGTAAATAAGGATAGTAATAGAGTCTATACAGGAGCACTGTATAGATTAAAGGATCCTGTTCAAGGACATTAAGTTTTTTAGTTTGTAAAAGACATTCAGCACATGTTTATTTCCCCAGTTTGATATTAGTTTGATGATAAGATGTATGAAACATCACAGATTCTTGAATCAAAAGGAATATTAAAGACTTCAATAGAGAGGCCAACTGTTCCTTGTTAATCAGTTCTCCCCCACATTCCTTCCGAGAGAACTAGCTTCTTTTATAAACACTGAGAAGGTGGTCCTTTGTTTTGTGTGGAACTGTACTACGTGGTGATAAAGGTGTGACAAGGGCATCTTCCCAAGTTTTCACCGATGTTTCTTGAGATAATATTCCTATGTTTGGATGCTTTAATTCATAGCATATTTATTCTCCCTGTTGTTTTTCTGGAGTTATCTCCCTAAACCTGGTTCTGTCTCACAGTAGGACACCTGAGTTGAAGGTGTTCATACTCAGTCAGGGCTGAGAGCCCACAGTATCTGGAGTCTTGTTTCTAAAAATGGCACAAAGTAACAATGTTACATCCCTAATAACAAATATCTTATTATTTTTAAGTAAAATATTTTTAAAATCTCAAAAATGCACAAAAATGTACATAAATATCACACAAATATATATACATATATATATACTCTATGGTTATTTTTAACCCACTTACAGGTTGCCATTTGTAGTTTAAAAAAATACATCATTAAGGAATTGCTTGCTGAGAAAGTTGGACAGAGAAAGCCTCTCCTTTGAGTCTTGTGCTAACCTGTCCTGAGGATGTTTGCTTGCTTCTCTGTTCTCAAATGAAAATCCCTTCATATTCCTTCAAAAGCTTCATCAGGGGAGAGACACTGTATACAACAAAGACTTCTAGGATCTCCAGAATCTGCCCTAGCCACTCCCAATCTTATAGGAAAGGTCATGATACTAGCAATATTTTGCTGAACATCCAGGGAAACCAAGGATTTTCCAGGAAGTTAAGACTTTGGGATTCTCACCTCCCTGACTATGGTTCTGTCTCCACAAGGATACTGACCTTATGGTGTTGTTATGGACTGAATGTTTGTGTCCCCCCAAGTTCATACAATGAAACCCCCAAAGCAGTGGTATATGGAGGTGAGACCTTTGAGAAGTAATTAGTTTATGAGGAGGGAGCTCTCATGAATAGGATTAGTGCCCTTATAAAATGATGCTGAAGATTTAGCTCACTCTCTTTCTTCCATGTGACGATACAACTAAAAATTGGTAATTAACAACTGAAAGAGGGTGTTCACTAGAACCTGACATGATGGCATCCTGATCTTGAATTTCAAGCTTCCTGAACTGTGAGAAATAAATTTCTGTTGTTTTTAAGTCGCTTGTCTAAGATACTTTGTTAAAGCAGCTTGAACTGACTGAGACAGGTTTTTGCATTCAGTCATGGCTAATAAGAGTTCTTAGAATCCTAAAAAAAAAAAAAATCATCCTATAAATCCTTGTAATAAATTTCCTGGGAATGTTTCTTGTTAAGTTTCTTAGAAGATAACCTCTTTCTCTTTGAAATCCTAACAGAACTATTTTTAAAAATCAAACCAAAGCTAGGACCATAGTCTAGGAACAAAACTGCTCAGACATTCCTATGGTCTTACTTAATGATATGCTTTATTTTCCCTAATTTCATTCCTAGAGGATCACACTAACTCAAATTTCTGGATGCCTTACTGTGCTCACCATTCTCTGAACACACTATGTGGTATGGCTGTCTCCATTTGTGCACTGTTTTGGCAAGGACTGATTAGAAATACATCTCATAAGCCTGGCAGGATTCTTTCCAACTACATCTTTTCTTAAACTACACATCTTAATTCTTATCTTCTATATATAAGAAATAGAAGTAAATGGGTGATTTTGAAAAACTTGAAAATGATCACCATCATCAGAGTTTAAAGCAAGAAATATGCTTCCTAGTTTTCATATTCGTTCAGTCATGTCACATGAATTCTTTAAAAAATGTCTTTCTCTCAATTATTGACTATTATGTGCTCTGTTCCTTCTACCCAGAGTTCACTCAATTCCCTTTTTCTACACTCTACACTCTATACTAACTGCTGGCTATTTGTCTGACATCCCACTACATTGTAAACAATTACTATAAACAAGGAATCTGATAGATAGTGGGTTCTTAAAAATAATTCTTACATGAATGAATGAAAGAGTAAAAAAAGGAATGAAGATTTAGAAAAACATTTTACAGTGTATTTCTAAGCTTCAGCCAATTTCATTTTTCAGAGCCATTATGAAATTTACTACTACACGTAAAGTAATACACTGAATGGCTTTTTAAAAATCTAATGATTTATGTCTTTATTTCTGGGTAACTCTCAGTCTATTATCTCTTGTAATAATTTCTCTTCCTCATTTTGATACTCTCTCCTCAGACACACCAATTATACATATGTAGGATCATTGCAGGAAATCCTCTATAACTTTATTTTTCTAGGTTTTTATCTTGTTTTACTGCACTCCATATGAATTCCTGTTTACTCATGAAAGGCTATACTGTGATGTGCAACAACAACTTAGAAAGCAGAACAATAATTTATTTCTTGTCTATGTCACAGTTTAATGATGTTGGGTGACTCTTTGAACAGGTCTCCTCCAACCTATGACTCAGAAATATAACTCTTAACCTTGTGGTGCTGCTATCACTGATATGTGGTTTTCAGTTTCACCCTGGGAGGAGAAATGACTAATGCATCACACAGTTTTGTGGCCAGGCCTAAACTTGATACACATTAATCTCATTCATATTCTAATCACATAGCCCCATGTCAGTACATGGGCATTCTGGAGTAGTTTTCTTATGTACTCAAGAAAATAAAATGCCACTGTGAGTATCTAGCCAGCCCCTACCACATTTATTTAGTTCTCTCTTCCAGTATACTCTTTCTCATTTACCTTACATAGTTGTATTATTTATCTCATCTACTAAGTCATTTACTCAATTTTTATTTTCAATATTTTTGGTTAATTTTTATATATGCCTTTTCTAATCTCATAACCTATTCTCATTTTAAGAATGTTATTTATTCATTTATCTCTTTAAGGATTCTAAACAAACTTATTTTAAACAGGTTGGCCATTCCCTTCATTATTACTATCTTCTTCAGTGTGATCTGTCCTACTTGTTGGGTATGTCAACTAGCTCTCATTATTATAAATTTGTTTATGTGCTTTGTAATGTTTGTATGAAAGCTAATAATGTGTGGAGAATTTTTCCCATTTCTCCCTCAAACTTATCTAAAGTCCATTGCTATTTCAATAATAATTTTTCTTTTCTTTTCTAATTTCAAAATTAATATGGAAATACAAAAGATTAAGAATAGTCAAAACATTCTTAAAGAAGAACCGGTTGGGAAGACTTTATCTACCAAAGAGCTTGAATTTTTGATCAATTTTAGGGAAAATTAACACACTGAAAACTTTGAGTCTTACAATCTATTGCAGTTGAGTCTTCCACATCCTAATTTCCCTAATACAGTTTTCATAGTTTTCTGCATATAACTTATTACATTATCCTAGATATTTGCATATTTATGCTATTATAAAAGGTGTTTGTTTTTTTTTTATTTTACTTTCTGTTTGTTTTGAGAATATGGAGATTCAATTGAGTTTTGTATACTAACCTTGTATCTAACAAACTTGATAAAGTCACCATTTAATTCCAGTAATTGTTTTGGATATTTTATGGACACTATCATATTATTTATGATTAGTGACAGCTTATTTCTTCCTTTCTAGTCCTTATAGCTTTATTTTCTTCTTCTTGCCTTAATGTCCCACCTACGATATCTAGTACATTTTTGGATAATAGTGGTGGTAAAAGGCTTCTTTGTCTGTTTCCTGGTCTCAGAAAGAAAGCTTTTCACATTGCACCACTAAGTAAGATGTTTACTGTAAACTTATTGTCACTATACTTTATCAAATTCTATTCCTTCTGTTTCCAGTATGATAAGTTTTTAAATATATGAATGAATGTCTTCCCCAGAGGATTAACTAAACAAAATATTATGTGGTACTAGATGCTGGAAAAGTAGCTCACATTTATTGGTATTTATTTTGAGTCAGAAATTACTTCAAGTATTTTACTTATATTAAATAACTTAATGATTGTAAGAACCACTGAGGTAGAGACTATTAATATAAAATCTGGCAGATGAAACACCTGAGATCCAGAGAAGTAAAGTACCTTGCCTAGGATCACCAAAGTTGTAAGTTGAGGAGCTGAGATTTGAATCCAGGAATCTCTATGTTTAGAATCTCTATGCAATATTATAATTTCCATAACCCTTCTACATAGTACTAATACACGAGGTAAATAATATTAAGCTCTGGACATAGAACCACATGCAGAATAGGTGTTCAATAAATGCCAGTTCCTTCTGCTCATGTACTATACTCTGAGTCATCAACAACAACAACAATAACAAGGGTTATATATTCCAAAGTTTAAGGCTTAAATTGAGGTGATTCTACTCTAATATCTTTCACCTCTTGGGCTGTGAGAAAAGAAGATACAATCATGACCTTATTTCAATTAAGCAAATGATCTGAGTTTCTAAAAATTCCTGACTCAGATGGAGATCCTAACCACACATTTTCCCTTCATCTTTCCCTACTTCCCCCTGACAGCAGCAGACAGAACATGTGTCATTCTAGCTGCATAACTATAGGATTGTTTTATCTTCAGAACTCACGTTCCAGCTGAATGCAGCATGATCAAATAAATAATATTTAAATCAAGCAAGTTCCCAATATTCCATTAAAGTTGGACAAAATGTCATACCAATTTCTGCTCAAGCATTCTTATGGAGTTTCCTTGCTCTCTCTTTTCTGTTATATACACATACAGTTCCAAGTACATTGTTACTTTTTCCCCCCTTATACTCACGACTATTTGTGTGCTAACAGTTAAAATTTATACATATTACTTTGTAAATATTCATTTCCATGTTTGCATCTCCCATAGATTTGTGAGCACTTTGCTGGAAGGCACTATTTCATGTTTATTTTATATCCCTACTATCTTGCACAGAACATGACAACAGTAATGGCTAAATGAACATTAGTTGAATGCATGGATGGATGAATGAATCTGATCAAAAGTGACTCTTTGGAGCTCCACTTTGGGTCCTTAACTGATATTCTTCATTTCTGTTGCCCAGATCTCTATGGACATGAAAATATATTTGTTTGTCTTTCTGCTTCAGAAATACTACCCTTTTTCTTCATGCTATTATGGTGAAATGCTTCCCATATGATGGACAGTTCACTTTTTTCTACTGGTTTACCTAACATGACCCTGTGTGGTCATGTTTAAAAAAGCATGTTACCAGCCTCTTCTCCCTCCTTACTGATTTGCATTTAGCAAGTGAAAGAAAGCAAGGAACTGGTTCAAAGAAGTTCAAACTCTAATGCATTGCTCACAGGGCTGCCAGAAATTACAGGCTATACCTCAATGCAGTCCTCTGCGAATAGACATCTAAATACTACAGAAGTCTACGCTTACGTAATTTTAAGGCTTTAAGTCAGAACAAGAAGGAGCTGACATTGTTGTTTACCCATTCAACTGCCAACTGAAAGTCCAAGGTTGAATTGCAGCTGGTTGATCATTCTGGCTCAACGTCTGAGTCCTGACTTTGGGGCTTGGTTGGCTAAATAGAGGGCATCCAGAAAGCAATCCTACCTGCTGTACCTTCAGCTTAACAATATATTTTTCTGATTAAGTACTTCTGTGGTATGTGTTCCCATGCAGACATTGGGTGTGTATGTGTGTGCACGCTTAGTTGAAATATGGATGTTTTATTTCATTCAGCTTGAATATAAAAGCAGCTCCCTGAATCGCCTCAGGTTACTTTTCAAATTCCCTGTGATATCACCCAGTTGGAATTATGCACACTCATTTTCTAAATTCTGCAAAGAAAATTGTTGAATTCTCTGTGACATTTGCCATAACTCTGGAAATTTATGCTATTTTTTCTCTTCTCCCACCTCCTCCCCTTTTCAAAAAACGTACATCTCCCAGTTCCATTTCCTTCAGTGTTAAATGCTTTTAGAAAGTGTTCGTTTTTACTATCAGCCATCTTAGTGTATTTTATTTGCCACAGAATTATTCCATAGACTAGTCTGACTCTTGGCTATAAAAAGAGAATACCATTATTTGGTATATCCCAGTAGTAAATCTGGGATAACATTTCTGTCTCACATCTGTTAAGTTTAACTCAGCAATATCAAAATCCTACACAAATGGATATAATAAACCTCAAATTTTTAAAGTAAAAGGAATACAATGTACAGAGTCTTAATCTATCCTTTCTTTATGATTACTCCCACTTAAACACTTCCCTTGGCTTTTTATTACCTCAATAGACATTCTCACGTGTATGGTGTTTTAAAATCCCCCAGGTAGATTGTAAAAACTGTAGTTTCTGTAGTAAAAACAGAGTTTCAGCTGTGCACAAAAAACTCAGGCCTTTAAAACCTGGGAGTCTGGGATCAAGCCTGTTTGTGACAGGCATGCTGGGAAAAAATGTTTGAGGAGGAAAACCAAATAAACAAAACCCCTCAGCCTACTCTCAGAGATTCTGATTCAGGAAGTCTGGGCTGGGACTTTGTAAGCTGCATTTCTAAGAAGTAATCTCACTGGGTTTGATACAAGAAGTACAGGAATCACATGTTGAAAAGCAGTAGTTACTGGCTAAAATCCGAACTTTTAACATTGCATTATACCTATTATCAACTACCCTCATCACTCTCCTCTCTTTACCTGACACTGCCCTAAACATTCACAGTCCCTCTTTGCTGATTGTCTCACCACCACCACCTCTCCAGACATCCCCATACCCTTATCACTTCTTTACCTTTGCCTGTGCTAAGAATGTCCTTTCCCTCTGCCCAGAGGGATCCCTACTCATTTCTTTAAGATTTATTTCCAACATTCCCATCCTGTACAGCCAGAAGCCAGTACCTTTCTTTGTTATGAATGCATAAATGAATAAATCCACAACTACTTATCAAATACCTGCTAAGAGCTAGATACTTAAATATATGCAATCTCACTTACTTTTCCCAACCCTAAAAGGATCATTTATCCTTCTCATTTTACAGATGAGGTCACCCAGTGGTGAAGATGATAAGTTACTTTTCCCAAAATTACGGAGCTGTTAGGTACCAGGACAGATAATCAAACCCACCTCCAATGAATGATTCCACAGCCAGTACTCTTTTCCCTCCCCTTCACTGACCTTCATAGCTCTGACTTTCCTTATCACTTTATCTGTGACTCATTGGGATCCTAATCAGAACGCATTGTACTTATTCCTTTTTGGCTTCTCTTAAGTGCTAGAAGGTATGCTCTTCAAGGTCAGGGGCCAAGCTTTCTGCTCAGTAGCTAGACATAGTAGACGTGCATTACCTTACTCTTAATGAGCAAATGATGCACTGAGTAAATGTAAGCCTGTATTATTGAGGACTTACTGTGGTGGATGTTTGTCACTTTGAAGTCACTCAATATGCATTCCCCTTTAAAACAGTTTCCTGATTTACTAGTAGGATATTAGCTTTTCCCCGTTGTAAGCAATTTTGTATGTAGTCTAATTCTAGACAACTCTTTTACACAAAAGAAGCTGAGAAAGATGGAGAACCCTTGAGTGGTGACTCAAGGATTGAGGAAGTCTTGTAAGATCATTCACTTTAGCAGTGACAATAGTCATGCCTAGACCAGACAGTTCAGATTACTGACAGCCACAGGGTTCCCGCCTCCTATTTTCTGGGGCTTCTCTGGCTCCCATCTATCCTCAAGCCCCATTCTCCAGCATCTCAGAGTCCTTGTGAATCCTCCATGCCCAGGCAATAAATTCCCTTTTATTAGACATAGACAGTCTTTGTTGCTGTCAGTCAAAAAGCATAACTGATATGCCTATTCTTCAGAAAGGCCACTTTAGCTTTCCTTGCTACACAGTATGATCTTTACAAGCAACCAAAACTTATGGAATAGAACTAAATAAGCAAAAATTACATGTTATTCTTAGGATGTGAGCTGTGATAAGCAATCTTTAACATCAAAATGCTTTTAAAGGCTTGTTTTGAGTTGATTATTCATACTGACCCTTGTTACAGAGTAGAAGCAGGATTTTTACTCACATTTTATGAGACAGGCCATTTATAATGTCCAGAGGCAATGCAAATGTGTGATTCATACTTATAAATGGCAACAGTGGCCACTGAGTTTGACATCATTTACCCAAAGGGAATAATAAGATTTTATGAATTTTTGCCAATATTTGCTTACTTGCAGATGTGATTAGACAAGAGCAAGTGCCTTCTTGGTGCAGAGACTCTGTTGAGGAAAATCGAAGCACTGGAGTTCATGGTATAATAATAATAATAATAATAATAATAATAATAATAATAATAATAATAATAATAATAATAATAATAATAATAATAATAAAAAGCTTATGGAGATTAATGGATTTTGAAAGGGAGTATTTACATGCCCAGATAAAAAGCTCACATTTGAAAGGTGTTTTGTTGGTGCATGGAATAAAAAAATGAAACTATTTTCAATAAACCTAGTGGCTAATAAAGGCTCTCAAAGTAGAGTATGTTCATTCATTCATTCTTCCACTCTTTCAATCAACCTTTATTAAACACTGGCTATGTGCTAGGTGCTGGGAATGAAAAGATGAACAAAGAAAGTCCTACAGAGGAGGTAATGTCTGTCTGATTTGAGTTTAGATAAATGAGCAGATTGTTTCAGCCCATGTAGATTAGTATAGTGTAACCATTAATTCTATCTTTTCCTCAATCAATAATTTATCAAAAATATGCAGTTAGCTTCTTCTCTGAGCAATTTATTATGTTAGATCCTTTGACACAGGCGAAAGGCACATCAAAGAAGCCTAAATCATGGTTCCTGCCCTAGAGAAGCTTATGGTTCACTTGGAGAGCTAATATGAAATTTTATAAGGTAAAAGAGAATGATACAAGAGAATTTATATCTCAGTAACTGACTGTGTAGTACAGGCTGCAAATGCTGTAAGAGTTCAGAGAAATGAAGTGTGTGCATGTATGATTGTGGAAGGCATCACGAAGGATATGGGATTCAACACAGAACTGAAAGGGAAAAAAAAGCTCAGAAGTGGAAGTGAGCTTAGCTATATTTCCTGCATCTCCTCACCCTTGCCCTGCATCTTCTCTTCCAAGTTTTCAGATTAAAAATCTGAGATACAGAGAGATTAAATGATTTGTACAAATATAGACAGCTAGTGAGTTACAGAGTCAAGATAACACTTAAAATCTTAAAAGATTTTGTTAGGAAGACAGGAAAGAGAGAGTTGTTGAGACTGTGTTGGGGAGTAGTGGGAAATAAAGATGGGGAGGTGAGGGAGGTGACTATGGAGGCTTTTGAAAGCAAGCAGAGTGGATAAGACTTGAGGTTGCAGGAAGGGAGATGCAATTGGAAAATTCTGAGCACACAGTGGTTCTACCAACTTGGGAAGCTGTTTTGGAAAGATGAAAAGCAGGTGGTGATTAATTATAGACAAACTGAATTTGAGATTACAGTAATGGATCAGTAAGCAAACGGTAGCTTTCTCCCCATGTATTATAACATCAACAGTTGACAACATTCAAGAGACCTGATAATATTTACATATCATTTAATGTTTCATTTTAATCTAACATTTTAATGTTCAAAACCTTTTTCTTTCAGAAATTCATCATAAAATATAGCACCATCACATGAAAGAAGAATTTGGTAGGATGGATGAGGAAATGAGTAAGTCTTACAAGGATAAATGTCTTGGAAAAGCAAGTCTTGGTGGGAAATCTGATAAAATGTAAAGAGTTTAAAATAGAAAGGGAAAAGTAATCTACCATTAACTACAAACAATTGCATTATTTTGAATAAACATGTATTTCCATATTTTACTGAATTAAGATGTCATTTATAATAGGAGGCACCATCACTCAATGTATCATTTAAGAAAGAAAAATCACTACTAGTTAAAATATGATACAATATTAACATGTTATTGATTAAAAATGCACTTTAGTTTTAGAAATATTAAAATACAAAAGTGTGAACATTCTAGAATCACTGAGAGACTATAAATACATAGCATTAATTAAGCCACAATAAATTAAGTCTGTATGTTCCTCTTAGTAACTCTTATAACCTATACTATGGAAATAGCATGATGTGGGGGAACAGGCTTGGTTCAGTTAAGATCGACATAACGATAAATTCAGGTGTTTCCTTTAAAAAAACAGTAACTACAGGACAAGTTAATTTCTCTGGGCTTCAGTTTCTACATAAGGAAAACAGGAATTATATAACTGCTACCTCACAATCTATGACAAGGATAGAAATACATTAAATGCCTGGCATATCACTGACATTATAAATAGTACTCAAAGATTATCAACTTAATGGGTTAATTCTTCTCACATTCTATAATGCCCATGAACTATAAGAAGACATCAGTTACCTTTTAATTTCCTACTCCTATTTTGCTCCCACCTTCTCATCTGGCTGTTCACTCATATTCATTAATATCTTTTGTAATAAATTGGTAATCTAGTAAAAAAAAATCAGATAAATATTGAATTAGAGATTCTAATATAATATAGCCCACAATGAGGCCTTTATAAGTATATTCCAATCTTAGAAAACTGGGACTATAAAATCTGGAGTGAGAGAAAACATAATTAAAGAATGATTTAATGCATTACCAAATAAATTCTCTCTTTATAACAGGTGTAATTTTAGGGTTCCTTTAACTAGCATTCCTTCCCTCAAAGTGCATTTAAAATATTACAAGTTTTACTTATATTTAATTTAAATAATAGTTTTCAAAACTATCTCTCTTTAAATAAAGAGATGGGAATCTTAAAGCTTATGGGAATAGAATTTCAAAACAGGAGGCAGGACAATAAAGAGTAAAGGTTTTTGATGGAAACAGTGCAAAGTTTAAACAGAAACTCTGAAACTTACTATTGAGTCATCTTAGGCAAGTTAACTACTCCAAATCTCAGTCAACTCACAAATGAAAACAATAATAGTCCCTACAACAAATGGTTGTTGCAAGGATTCAAGTTTAAATGAAATAAAAAATAGTAAACGTAGACACAGTTCCAGACACATACTATAGGCTAAATAAAAGATTAAATGGCAACTCATTCCTCACGTATATTTTATCTTCTAAATTCCAGAAGAGACTAAGTTTAGGACTGCCTTTTTAACAATGATTTTGTTGTTGTTGTTGGAGATTTTTTTAGATCAATGCACAATAATTAATCCTATAATACTTCTCCATTTATAGCACTTTAGGCTATCAGTCTGAAATTTGATTATCTTTCCTACTCTTATCTAGGTAAGACTGTTCTCATTTTAATTACCTGGGGAACAGGCTGGAAGAAGCAAAGTCCTGATGGTATCTGTTGTATCAGGTGGGAACTACCGCTTTTCTGCAGCAGAGAAAAGGGAGGATGACAATCAAGGACATTATATTCTGTTGTGGTAGGTACACTCTGTTCTGAGTTCCATCAACATACTTACCTAGCCTTCAGCATCAACTGAGTTGGATTTACAGGAAAGGAGCCAAAAGACCAAATTTATTCACAATCTTATGCAGAATTGATTATGATGGCTTGTTGAGTAAATAAGCATTTGAATGGATAGGTGAATGGATGGATGGGTAGATGAAAGGATGGAAGGATGAATATGAATAAAAAGTTCTACGACAAAGTCTGGATGTTTATTTTAAACATTTCTGAAATATAATCTTGTTTTAAATGGCATAGTTTATGTTTTCCCTCAAAAGTCAGAAACTTTCTCAAAAATGCATTTACTCTTCTAATGGATACCCAAAGGAAAAGGAAGAATGAATTTGATTTGGATTTAGTTGGTGTTTGCTTGATGGCACTCTTCTAGTAAGAGGCAAGAGAGGAGTGAAAAATTAGTTGACTAAATTATTCATAAACATAAACAAGACATAAGTGTTTCAAAGAAACATTTTAAGCAAAGTGGAGAATCCGTACCACATAATAATTTACTATTGATTGCGTTTGAGAATATCAGCAGGCGTAACGCAAAAGGTACACGGGATACATGGAGTTTCTCTTTTAAATGCTACAATGTTCCACAAAGAGAATTGAGTGTAAACTGATAGTTTAAAAAAAAAAATTAGGCAAGTTTAAGCACTTAGTAGCTGCTTTGTAAGATAGATATTTGATAAGAGTAGGTACTGAGAAACCAATATTGATGTTTTACCATAATATTTGATTTGTTCACCATAAATATTTAGCTTAAGTCACATTTAATAACCATAAAATGTAATTATACAGTAGTTACCAATGTCATTTTGTTTGTTTCAAATCAGCCAGATTTACTCCACACAGCATAGACCCTAAATTACAATAGAGCTCTTAGAATAATCAATATTTAATTAACTTATAATTACTCATACTAACTGCCTTTTAAATGTAAATTAAATGCTACTATGTGACACTTAAAGAGATGATTATTTTTCCTATTAGGTCACTGCATAATATGTTTGTTGCTATAATTTATCCTTATTGCTAGTGAGAGTATTTGTAGTCTCAGAAGATGTATAAATTTACAGAATATTTAAAAAAAAAAAAACAAGGCACTAACAACTGTGTTGTATTATCTCCTAAAGTCATAATTTAGACGGAGAATAAAGAACAATTGTTTTTTTAATTTAACAATTCTGATCTAGCTGACAGGTTATACTGACTGTTTGCTACTCAAACTTCCCAGGGTTTCAAAGGAATTCCCCGCTTTACAATAGATGCCCTGATACCCTACAGAGACCAGTCTTGATCCAGGTGTGAACAGATTGCACTGATCCACTACAGATACTGCTCTTTGCCTGCAGCCTCCACTCCTTTGAAAGCTGTAGAAATTTTTTCAGCCCTCAGAGTGCCATTCAGAAGGTAACTGTTTCAGTGCACTAAATGGTACTCTATTTGTTAGAAAGCATTTATCAAGTATCTGGAGTGGCAGGACTTATGAACAAGAGGTAGCTACAGGTAGTAGATTGGAAATGGCTTCTAATTAGACTGCTTATTTCTGAAAAGGCTAGTATTCAGTCTTATTATCTTTGGTATCCTTCATAGTGCCTAGATCCATGACTGGTCTATTGCAAGGGCCCTTCTATTACTTAATTTGCTACACAATAAGAAACCCCAATGATTTATTCTTAAGGAAGGTCCCTTACATTCAACACCAAACCACTTTTGAGTCAAGCCACAATCAAGAAAACTGAATTCAAAGATGCCTATGAAATCAGGAGATCCCAAAGAAATGCTACAGTTTTCAACAGGGAGACCCAGGCCCCCAGTCTACTAGAAAGTGAATTCCAATTAGAAGAGCAAGACGCTACAGGTTCAGGAGAGGCTCCATTTATGGCAATGCCCTCAGGTGACGTAAGTGTCCAACGGCATGTAGCTACTGACACCAAGTTACATTACTGCAGACACAGGAGGGAGAACTGGAGACTGTGGTGACTAGTAATGCAGAACTCATCTATAGGGAACAATTGTTATTAACTCCAGCCAACCATTTGCATACCTTCTAATTTTTCAAAAACATCACGGACATCGAGATTTTTATGTAAAATCTGCCTCTATGGCCACTAATTTGAATTTTTTAAAAATATGAGTTTCCATTGTACAGGCAACATGAAATACAATTTTGGATTCTTTCTGGCTCATAGTGGTCAGTTGCAATCTCTACTCTGTTGTGCCTACCTCATACCCTTCACTCTAAACCAACAGCTTCCCAACAGATCTCCAAGCCCCTCTAAGCTCCATGGACCTGAACATCTGTCATTTTCTCCACCACTTCCACATTAAACACATCATTCACTGGTTTGAATTTCTTTATAGCTTCCCTATTGTCCAGAATAAGGTCAAATTTTTTGGTGAACTCCATTAGGTCCTACCTATGGTCTTAACTCTTACTACCCCAGGGCTCAAAGAACCTATACTCAAAAAACTCCAAACAATTCACAGCTTCCCAAGTACGCCATGCTGTTTTGCACACATACATGATTGCACATGCTATTCTAAGTGAAATGTCTCCCTGCTTCTGTCCCGTCTGCCTGGACAATTTCACTTAGTCTCTGGACCTTACAGTCAGCGACTCTCTCTATGAGGATTTCCCTACTTGTATCATTAGTTTCTCCTTCCTTTGTGTTCCCGTAGTTCCTTTAGCATTTATTACATTAGATTGTAAACATGTATTTATTTGTCTCTCTCTATTAGACAGTGAATTCTTTGAGAACAAAGAATAATCCCCTCTATCTTTGCATTCTCAGCGCCCAACAAAGCACCTGTTTTTTAAATTAACATTTTATGGATAAATGGATAAATCCAGTATCAATATCTTGATATTTCACTGGCAAAGCACAGACTTTGTAAAATATGAACTGTATTTAGGGATTATGCATTAGATATGTATGTGTTTGTGGAAGAAATGAGTTAACAAGTAAATGATTCAGCCAAAATATAGCAGATGGGCTTTAAGAAGTACATACCAGGTACTGGCCATTCCAGAGATATGCTGAAATGGCATTAAAGCAGGTCTGAAGGAGACTGTGAAGAAAGCCTAGCTTTAAGACAGAATGAATGGTCTTGAGATAAGTGCCAATATAAAAGTTTGACAGTGAAAACAGCCTGTGGGAGACTGAAATGCTGGGTAGTACCCAAGTTTTGATTAACCTAACCCTTCCACATCCTGTCATCAAGTAGAAATGTCTCTGGAATTTTGAACTCAATTCTGAGACTCGCCCATAAGAGAAAAAAATAAGGATGGGTTGACAGACCTGCTAGGGGAGACAGAGATGAGGCTGGATAAAGGGTGATGAGTGTGCTGTGGTCCAAATGCTGAACAGGTAGTCTGGGTTTTGATCTACACCAACACAATGTGAACTTCAGGCAAAGCATTTTAATTCTCTTAGCCTTTACGTCTTCATTTGTAAAATAAAGGATTTTGATACAATATGCCAAAGATCCATTCCAACTCACTAGTCTATGATTCTATTTAGTCTATGAATGTCTAAAGCACATCAGGAGGAAACTTCCTCGAGCCTAGGATTGCTCAACCTGAGGGTTAAAAAGACACAGATGTACTGCAATAATGCATGAGGGCAGGGATTTTTGTCTGTTCGGTTCAATCCTATAGGACCTACACCCAGAACAGTAACTGGCATATAGTAGGCTTTCAGTAAATATTTGATGATGGAGCAAACTGGGGAAATATTTCACAAAGACACTTCAAACCCTATTCTAAGCCTGGACATGCTCTATATGCCAGTCTTATTAATAAACTTCTGTGTGTGTGTATATATGTGTGTTCACCTGAAAATCTAGGTTTTATTCTTTCCTTTACCAATTTTTGGCAAAACTACTCTTAGTGTTTTGAAACACTGCTATGTAGTATAGCCGTGTGTAAAATGAGTCTCATTCTGTCCTAGATCTACCCTCAAATGTCCATTAAGACTATCCCAGGCACTGCAGATTTCATTCCTGGAACCAAGGTGAACCCAGACAAATAGATAATAGCATCTTCCTTCCTAGGAAATAGGCTTTAATCAATTTCAGCTCAGCAGTTTTCAAATTGTGCTCTTCGCGGCCCTTGAATTTCATGAAGTCACATGGAGAGCTGAGTGGGTAGGGCTCTGAGTTCTCCATCTCCTGCACTAACTGGAGAAGTATCATGTTTATCTATCATATCTGTTGAATTTCCCATAAAATTTTCAACCTGAAGAACGAATTCACTGTTTTAAAAATGTTTGAAAAGTTCTACCAAATGTCCAAGTGCCTGTAAGTTAATAATAGTAATAACTAACACTAATGAGAACCTATTATGTGCTAGGCTAAGATCTAAGAACTTTTTGCGTTCATTCATTTAATTCTCACAACATCTCTAAGACACAGACATTGCTATTATTCTCATTTTTCACATGCAGAAACTGAGGCACAAAGAGATTAGAAAACTTGCTCAAAGTCATGCATAGCTAGTAATTAGCAAGACTGAGATTCAAAGTGAGGAGCGCTGGCTCCAGAATTCATGCTTTTAACTATTCCATTACACTACTGGGAACGAGTCAAAAGTAAGCACTCCTTGCCGTCTTCAAAGTAGGTTTTGCATCTGGAAATTTCTCTTAATAATTTTTGCAGGATGTCATCTTCCTTGAGAAACAAGATTTTCAACTAAAAACAAAAACTATATCTACCCAAGAACTTCAAAATTGCATTTGCTTCACTTCCCTCAGATTCAATATCTTGGAATTAACAAATTGATGTGGAACTTGAATTTGTCCCTGCACCATTTAGACTTAAAGGTTTAACTTAAATGGGGACAGCACCTCTATTATTCACCTAATTGGCTCTGGCCCTTTAAGGCCACCCAAATACTCAGATGCTACAGACTGATCAATGAAGAGTGATGAGCTAGAGATATCCAAAATCAATCTCTCTCGGCAACCTCTACAGATCCTGCTAGTTAGTACCTCACCTGCTATCTTCTAAACCCTCTAAATCCTATCTCCTTTCTGCTGTGAACTCTTGTCTCTGAAACCCCTATTCCGTCTTGCTCCACGACCTACGGCCTTAGTGTTGCCTCTAGGCTTGCCAGAATCTGATGGGCTCAGATCTGGCTTGTCTCTATAGCTATTCAGCCAAGTATTGTCTCATGTTTGAATCCAGCTTTAGTCCCTATCCTTTAGAATACAATTTCACACTAACCAGTGTCCTGGTCCAAGATGCCCAAGCCTCTCTCCTTTACGGCTGGATGCAGATTTTGCTCTCTTCATTTTAGCCTAAATTCTAGTCTATTCTAGTTCACTCTGCAGGAGCTTTTTAGTATTCACCACAGCAAGAGTTGGGTCATTTATAACATGATTGGATCATCTGAATAATGACAAAGTGAGACTGAGTGAATCTTCTAGAGACTCTAAAAAAGGAGTAAGAAGATTATAAAGAGAGACAAAAAGGTAACTGTAGTGCCTCACCTCCAACCTGATAGAACCGTAGAGAGTTTTTAAACAGGGGTTTCAAAACCAAGGCTCAGAGAAGTTAAAACTGAAGATGTACTCTGGGAAACAATCTCACCACTGGGAGATAGGGCACTGGAATAAGGCCTCTCCTAGATATTCACATGTATACATTTAGCACTTTAGGTAATCTCAGAAATTTAAGGGAGTAAATTTTTTAAATTCAAATATTTATGATTCACCTGGCTGCTATACTAATACTCAACTCTTCAACCAAAGGAGAGAAAGAATCATAGAAAATGGCCTGGATGAATCTTGCTGCATGTGGATTTCCAAGAATTTGTAACTGTATTTTCTAGACCTAAAAGTCATTAAACTTGATGCCCAACTATTAACTTCAGAGTCATAGTAAGGTAAATTGGGGTTAGGGTGTTTGGAAATTACACTCCATTAGAATAAGAGAGAGATGGAGTGCCATATGCTTTCAGCTAATCTATGCTGATTTTAATTCAAGTGTAATATTGACAAAATCAGTATGCCAGGCAGTTATGCATTAAAGGCATCACCTGAGTGGCATTTGCAATAAATGATTATCTGAGTAGCTTGCTCCCTGCTGGGTCAGTATAGAGTTCATTTTGTTTTATTAGTCTGCAATACTTAGAACACATGACTGCTGAAAGAGACCCAGGATGCACTCACACTTAGAACAAAGAATAGAAGAGGTATGCAGAGTTTTTGAGGATGTTTGTTTTCTCTCAGAAAAATAGGTTAGGTGGAAAGTCATAAGCTTTTATTGAAGTCCTACTAATTCTAGACACTGCCCAAGGCATTTGTCATGGTCAGGAAAAGGTGTCTCTCAGATCTCTGCCATGAGAAGCACGATTATCCTAGGCGTCAGCAGCTGCACTGCGAAATCCATCACTGCCTTCTCTTGGAGGTCATGTTTCCCATGAGCTCCTCCTAACCAACAATTAATCATGGCTGGATATTGAGGAGGGACCATTCTTGGGAGATGAGGAACTCTTCTGGTGGTTGACTTTGGCTCAAGGTCTTGCAGCCTAAGAATCTTCCACCCACCCCTCCTTCCTTCCCCCTCTTCTTCACAAGGGCTATTCCTAAACTACATTCTGATGGCTCTACAAGCTACCCTTTACTCCTTACCCAATTTCATTCCTTACAGTCATTCCTCTAATAAATCTCTTGCATATTTAATTCCAATTTAGTATCTGCTTCTCAGATGACTCAGACTTATGCAGTAGTTTTATATACATTGATTTATTTTACTCCCTATAAAAGGCTTATAAAATAGTTTATTAATTGGACTCATTTTAAAGCATACAAAAATAATTCTTTTTAACAAGTAAACATGTTCAAGAAGTGGTAACAGGTGGAAAGAATTATCATTTTTGTGTGTCTGTAAAGTCCCGGGGAAGATCCTCAGGCATGGCTGGGTCTGAGGATTTGATCCATGTCATCAAGAATTAGTTTCTGACTATCTTTTGGGTCTGAAGTTTTCTGTTGAGGCTCTATTCTAAGAGAGCTTATGGTTTTGTGTTAACCCCAGGTTTACATCTTTCTCTTAGACACTCCAATGGTAGAGAGCTTCTATCTTCCCAACAACTCCAGTCAAACTCCTAGACATGACTTACAGATCACTTACAGAAGTAATCACTGTGGCCTGGTGGGTGGGTAGAATATGATCCATGCTAAAACTGAAGGTGGGACCTCATTTAACCACTTGGACTGAGAATAGGGAAGAGGTGATTTCCATAGTGGAAAATTAGTATGTTCTTTTCAAAAGAAGGGGATCAGTTTCTGAGCATCATATGTTGATCATACAAATGTGTTACAAACTGGAAAATGGAAATCCAAAAATGTTAAACTATTTGCATAAGGAAGTGGGTCTTAAACTTTAAAGTACATCAGAATTACTTGGACAGCTTGTTAAAACACAGATTTCTGGGTTTACACTCAAGAGTTTCTGATTTAGTAGGTCTAGATTGAGTCACAAAAGTGTGCATCTAACAAGTTCCCAGGTGATGCTGATGTTGGTCCACACTTTGAAAACCACTGCTCTATATAAGTAAAAAGTGTTAAATCTTTTGAGGAATTACTAAGTTCCAGGAACTGTTATAAGGGTTACATACATTATCTTATTTAGTCTTCACAATAACACTAGGAGGTAGTTACTATTATTAGCTCTATTTTAAAGTTTTAGGAAGCTAAAGTTCAAAAAGCCTAAGTAACTTCACCAAGGACACACATTAGAAAATGTCAAAGTTGGAATTGAAACTCAAATGGCTCCTAAAGTAAACTTTTGTAAGACAAACAGCCAGGAGGTTGACACCTGCCTAAGGAAAATAGAAACCAACTAGTTCCCTACTATTGGGTTATCCAGGGCCTATGTGATTTGAAGTTTAAAAATCAATTAACTACTATTTCCCCAAGATCATTCACGTTAATTATATCTTAAACACAGATAGGCACATAAAGTGGTTATAAAAATGGTAATGGTTTCATGCCAATTTATAACCCAGACCAGAATCCACACCACACAAACACCTAGAAAGGACATGTTTCTCTCAGATATTTTTTTCTTGAGCTCCTGCTGCAGTGTGAAATTTTAATATCTCATCAACTATATAGCAGTCATAAACCACCATCCCTTTTTATCTAGTTTCTAATGCAAGAAGAAGCACATTCTTAATAATGACCTAAACCTATCTTATGAAATAATGCTCGAGGATGATGAACTCTAAATTATGAGTGATTGCTTTTAAATTCATGGCAACCTTCCTGAGCATTTTTACTACCTGCTTAATTTCTCCAGAAAACTATAGTCATTGTTACCCATAATATAAGCAGTCCATCTAGAGGCAGAAATTCCGTTTCCTTAAAGGTTTATTGAATTTTAAAGAAGAATTTATCATGTCAGATCATGGCATATTCTGCTACCAAGCCCAACCTTGTGTTTACCAAAACTGATTCATAACACATTACTAATTCTATCCTCCAAATAGCCTGTATTTGAAATAGGGAAATCATAAAGGTCAGACATGAAGGGAAAAAGAAAAGAATTCATGACAACTAGAATTTTAAACTCTGAATATTATGAACTATGATTTAATCTCAGGAGCTTCATTTATTCATTTATTTTTATTATTATTATTTTTTAATGTGACACTGTTGACTTTGGGGGGGGAAGGAGAATTAGGTTTATTTATTTATACATGTATTTTTTTTTAATGGAAGTACCGGGGATTAAACCCAGGACCTTGCACATGCTAATCGCATACTCTACTATTGAGCTATACCCTTCCCCAGGAGCTGCATTTATTTAATAAGAATTGTAACAAATTTGCTATGCATGAGGCCCTATGCTAAACACTGCAGAGGATGCAAAACAACATTAAAACATGAACACTTCCCTTAAAGAAAAAATAGTCTGATAAAGGAATTGACACAACGCCTATGGTTTTTGAAGAGCTATAACTAGCTGGATCTCATACTAGATATCTAGTTAGAGTAAAGGCTATAGTGCTCTATAAGTGATAGCCAAAAATGCAGTAGCTCATACAAGATGTCCAGGGTTGGCACCTGGCCTCTGCTCCAAGAATCAACAAGGGATCCAGCGCTAAAAAGAGAAATCTGTCATCTTACTAGCATCTAGAGTCAAGAATCTTGCCATCTGCATGGACAAAACACAAAGGTACCTCTCTATCATGGTTCCACTTGGAAGAAAGAAGAAAGAGACATGGAGACAACAGGCACAATGCCTTAAGGCCTAGGCCCAGAACTGGCACATTTTACTTCTGTTAATATTCCACTGGAAAGAATTTAGCCACACAGCCAGGCCTAGTCACATGGAAAGATAGAAAATGAGGTCTAGTATTGGGCCCAAGAAAAAGAAAGGATGGATTGTAGTAGTCAAGTAGCATTCTCTTCTCTAGAACTGCACATAATTATTTCACTTCTTGCAACTACACAATGATGTACATATTTTTATTTCCCCATTGTATATGATGTAACTGAGGCTTAGAGAGTTTAAGCTATTGGTCCAAGCTCATATTAAGCCACTGAATAGAAGAAATGGAATTCAAACCACAACACAACATGACTTCCAGCCTGTCCATGCAGTCACAATGAAAGGTAACTACTAGCATTATTTTCTCATCATTCTAAACATGAATGGCTTTAATATTGTGTAGAGTATGAAAAGAAGTTATTTTTCTTTTAATGTGAGAGTAGCTAATAGTAATGATGTAAATATGAGTTCATAAAAGTTGTGAATCTTGACATGAGGCCAAAAAAGTATGGTCTGTGACTCACCTGCCAGGGACAGAGAGACATTTATTTCTCTACTGCTTGTATCCTGCAAATCTTTTTATCTGTTTTTGTATTTTTATGGGGGTAGTGTTAGGTAATGTTATTATAATTAAGTAGTTTCTAAATAGAAGGTGTTATTTTGCCAGAGCCAAGAGGAACTGCAATCAAGGCAGAGCTGGCTGTGAATGCCAAGTTGAAAACTATAACTGAGTTGCATGACATTTGAAAGATTGGGGAGTTGTTTTTATTATCGTTTTGTTTCACAAGTGCAATTTGATTTCTACAGGCTTTTTTATTCACCATATTTCAAATGTCTGCCACCATGTACCAAAGCAGACAGATATGTGGTGCCTGCAAAGGGGATCTTGGGCTGTCTGCCACTTGGAATATGAAGACAGGCATAGTGGCTCTTTATTTTTCAAAAGAGTATCTGCCACTTTCTGAAGGTAACTCATGAACATCTGCAGGACTGGGAATACAAAGGGAAAAATAAAATGAAGGATAATAGAGGGCATGCTTGAGGAAGGAAGAAAAGGTTTGGTAAATAACAGTGTTTTTAAAAATATCAAAGTAAATATTAAAGGGCTGAAGAATCATTTTGGATATTTGAGATTTTTTGTAAGTTCTTTAAGACAAGAGAGAATTCAGAACCTGGTGATTTTTCCTAGACAGCTCATCACTTTCTGCTTGGGAATGACATCTGCTAGGCAGCTAGTATTCAAAACTGGAAGGAGTGATTAGCTTGGGCTCACTGCAGTGCCATATAACCCTACCCATGGCACAAAACAGCTATCAGAGAAATAGCAGCAACAGCAGCAGCAGCAGCCCTGTCATCTCAAAGAAAGGAGGGATGGTGTTGGCTTGTAAGTGACAGAAAGCTTGACATCAGGCCATTTATCATATGAAAACTCCAACAGACAAAAGGAAGTGCAGCAGACATGCAATCCTAGGACAATTCAGGTGAAATAAACCATCAAACCTCCCCATCCATATTTCATATATGCATCCAGAGCAACGGGACAGACACTACATCACACTACGCTCTTCTCCAGCCTTGGGTCCTCCAAATGTTTTCATGGCCATGATTCACTTTCACAGTGTCCTAGCAGGTAGGTGCACAGTCTTTCGTTTCTCAATATCCTTCATAAGGCTATGACTCTACTTTAGGAGGCAGGGGACGCACTAGTCAAGAAGTAGCTTTTTTCAAATTAATTAAAGTATCTGTACACAATGGAAAATTCATCAGAAGCCAAGATAAGGTAGATACAAGGGATGGATATTGTTGGGAGACAAGTCTCCATGGATCTCTCACAGTTCTGCACACCCTGTAAGAAGAGGCAGCTTTTGTTCTAGGCTATTTTTTAAATAATATCTACGTAGCAAAGAGCCTTGGAAGTTAGAGATAGTTTCTCCCTGTGGAGTAGACAGGTTTGTTTACTGTCGAGTATAATATAGGTAACGTCTCCCTTGAGACAGAGGTTGGGTAGGTCTATTTGCAGCCTGTTATGAAGGATTTGGATTTCCTAATCTCAGGGTTCCTCAGCTGTGATACAACTCTGTTGCATGTACTGCATTCCTTTGGCTTCTGCATCACTCCTGTGAGACTTGGGTGAAAAGAGGAACCAATGTCAAAATAAAAGTCATGTTGTTTGCAGTGCCATGAGTAACAAAGTTCTTTGTCTCTGTCCCAGACATCTCATGTTTTCTGCTTGCATCCATGAAACTGTAGCAGGCTGACTTATTACATCGCCAGTGGGGTAAAACTGCAGATCCTTCACAGTCTTGACAACCATCTCTCTATAGTCTTGCCTACCACTTAATCTTAACTTAATCCAAGAAGACTGTTTTTCCCTCATCTGTATGCCTCTGATGTTTATACAAATCCTATTATACTTTGAAAGTCAATATTCAAATAAATTTCTTTCTCTCACATGGCTTTCTGCTCCATGCCTTAGTCATTTTTGTAACTTCAACTACTAGTATAAAATAGATGCTTAATAAATGAATCAAATTAGGGTATTTGAAACAGCCAACTTAGTTCTTCAGATATTAGTTGTCTTCTTGGCATAGTAAACTCTCCATCTGGTTCCTATCTATGGATAAAGTTGTAAGATATTTCTGTCCAATGACAGATTCAGCCATCATGACAATTGTTAGCACAAGCACTCAAGTCCCCACAATTTCATCTGGTGGTGGCAGGACTACAAGAATGATCTATAGCTGAGAGGCAGAAAGAGGCTATTGCAGTGATTCTGATTACTGGAAAATCCTAGCAAAAAGTCCTGCTGTAGGTAGGTATTTCTCCAAACATCTTTGCCTATATTCTAGGGAAAACACAATCTAGGAATAGACTGTTCTTACCAGGAATATGGCATCTTTTCTGAGATTCCAATGTCCCTACAACAAAGAAGGTAACAGTACCATGATTTCCAACTGTGATCCCTCCATAATTTCCTCAAGAATGACAAACTCATTTCTTTACCCTCCCATAGATCTTGATTCTCTTCAGCACCCTCTTCTCTCCTAACCACCTCCACCCCCTGCTCACCGGCTAATGGATAGATTTGAATGACAGATGTTCAAAAAGGCAACAGTGGTTCCTACTGTTCCCACCAATAAAATACAGTGTCATTTTCTAAAAGGGGATATTAAGTGCGAACAAATCTCTGTGGGAAGAGATTTATAGTTAGAGTGAAATAGGAACCTTTTCTTTTCTCAAGATCTTTTCTTTTAAGGGAAATAAAAATTCCCTCTATGCAAGCATAGTTTGATCATAACTATTGTATTTGGCACAATTCAAAAACTCATTTTCCACAAAACTGAAGAAATATATTTGAAACAGCTTCCCCGTTTCTCTCACTCTCACTCTCAAGAAAAAGCAAAGGGTATAAAATTTTGCAGATTCTACAACATCCTTTAGTTAAAAGAAGCTGGACAAATGTGTAAAACAGGTTTCTAGAGATGTATAAATTAATTTTATTAAAATGAAATCAAAGTCTCCCCAAACTCTATAAAGGATATTGGTAAGTACTGATGAAAGACAGTGTCTACTTCCACCTTTGAAGAAAGATTATAATGATATTTTAATTAAACAGCTTTACCCAGATTACCATATTTTAAGAACAAATAATTCACCTTTATTGTTGCTTCTGCTTCTTACTCCTCACCAATAACACTCCGTGATTTAAAATGATTTGGAACACTGCTTTCTAATATGAAAGAAGAAAGGAACAAATAGTATCCTCTAATAACTTAAAGGCCTGTTCTTGACTTTCAACTCAACCACTTACTAGTTTGGGGCAAGTTACTTGAGTTTAATTAGCCTTAGTTTCCTCATCTATAAAGTGTCAAATATATAGTGTCAAACTTAAGGGTTTTGTGGGAGTTAAATAAAATAATATAAAAGTGTTTCCATAGTACGTGTTACATGGTAAGTGTTCAAAGATTAATACTACTTACCATTAGGACATGCCAGGCACAATGCTACGACTTTACTATACAATAGCTTATTTAATAAAATAGATATTATTAAAAGTCCTATTTTACTAATGAGGACACTGGCATCAGAGAAATTACATAATTTACCTGAGGCTATAGAATTAGTCATTAACAGCACAAGGATAAAAGCTCAGCCAGATTTTCTGACATCGGGTCCAGGACTCTTTCCAATAAATACAAACAACTGGGAATAGATATGAACTGGTTTCATTTCATGTTTCAGTCTAGCCAAACTGCCACTTGCTTTCCCATAAACATACCCCACAGCGTTACATCTTTACACATTTCATGAGTAAGTTTGATTTGGGATAACTTCTGATTCAGGGGCTGGGATTTACTGGTCTCTGCAGCCACATCTGCTTCCTGTGGCAGAAGTTAAGATCAAGGGCACCTATGGTGATGGGGGATAATAACTATCCTTAGAGCTGAGTGCAATAAAGCATTAAACTCCCCAAGGGAACCCCTTCTTCTCAGCGGTCTGCACTTGAATCTTAGGAATAGTTCACTGAGGACTTATTTCTCCCACTCCCAACCTTAGCATGTGGAATCTTTTCCCCTTTCCTGTCACACTCCTGCAAACATAATTTCATGCTTCTTAAATATAAACGGCTCTCTTCATAGTGGTCTTATGGCTGGTAGAGGCGCTGTCCATGTGCCCTACCCCTTACTCTGGGCTATTTTCACTGATGTTTGTATCAAGAGTCTAAACTCTAGCCTGATTTCCCCTATAATCAAGTTCATAGTTTCTGATTTATATTTTGTGTATATATTAAAAAATTGTCTAAAGGATTTTTGTAGTAAGAATAGGATATATTTCTTGGGAAATTTTCACACAGTATATATACAAAAGTGGAAGTCAGCCCTCTAATCCTATTCTACTTTTTGAAGGTGAATACTATTAATAATTTAGTGTGTATCCTTCTAGACTCTTCTGTATATAAACACCTACCCAATTGCCTATAAATATGTATACAGCATATTATGTATTATAAATACATATTGTATATCACACATGAATATGTAGTAAATGAATACATACTATATATAATATATTGCATACTTATATAATTTCTTTAGATAAATGGAATTATAGATTCTACAATTTGCTTTTTCAATAAACAAAATATCACAGACACCTTTCCATGCCAATACATATAGATACCTAATTCTTTTTGAGAATAGTATGATATTCTATTTTATTAGTGGACTATATTAACCAACTTCATACTGATAGGCATTCAGGTTGTTTCCAGTTTGAAAGCTATTATAACCAACACTGCAGTAAATATCCTTGTAAGTTCAGTATCTAAATACTTGTTAGAGTATTTTTATAGGGTGGATTCCTAGAAGTGGAATTGCTGAATCAAAGGGTAGACCCAGTTAAAATTCTGATAGACAGTGTCAAACCACCCTCTTACCCACTGAATTTGAAAATGCGTATTTCCCAATATATTTTCCAACATTGGATATAATCAAAGTTTTCTTTTTTGACAATCTGATAGGCGTAAAAGTCTTATTTGAATTTATAATTCATCAAATATTAATGAAATTCAATACTATAGTTTCAATTATACTTCCCATGAGGCTCTGTTAGTGCTGCATCTTAATTTCAGTCTAGGTCTCCTGCTGATGTCCCTGACAACTTGACCCATCATTATCACATTTAAGACAGAAACCTTGATTATCGGCCATCCCCATCACTTTATAGAAGAAACTGAAGGACAGAGAGGTCAGAGACATGCCAGAGCTCAAGCTGATATACAGTGAAATTGAGGTGGGTCAGTGCAGTTACCTTCTTACTGGTTACTAGTTATTGTCCCAGGCAGATACCAAATTCTTACTCATTTTTATGTCCCTCCATTGTATCTGCTATGCTATAGTAAAAGGTAAGTAATTTTTTATTAAATAAATTAATTGAAATAAAACAAGGTTTTTGTTCTCTAGTGGTAAGAAGATGTATCAGTAGATGTCCCTAGTGACTGCAATATTGAAACCAAAAAGACAATACTAGGTTTTTATTCATTTCTTGTAATGCAATATCCAAATCATATCTGCACTAATATAGAAAAAGACAGATATGTACACAATGTTTAACATATAAGATTATTCAATGAAGTAGGTAATTATCAATCACATAAAGTGTCACTTTGTAGTTAAAAGCAAAGCCCTCAGAATGAGAACTAGGTTCCAGCACCACAGGGAGAACAATTGGAGTAGAAGGATCTGGCTAAATTATTTAAAGCAAGAAATGGTCAGACTCAGATTCTTCCTGAAGGAAAATCAGAGGAATATAGTGGAAGGAATCTAGCTATGAGCAAATAAATGCAGGTAGTTGGGCTCTAGGGAACAGCTGGGAATTGGGCCTGAGAAGCTTCTTCCTCTTTCCTTCCTGTACCCATGTAACCTAAAAACTGCATCATCCTCCATGTCCCATAATGTTCCATCATCCACACCACTCCCCCCATTCTAGGAGGACATCAACTGTACTCATTTTTACTGCTGTATAACATTACCACAAACTTAGGGGTTTAAAACATACCCATTTATTACCTCACAGCAATTTAGGTCAGAAGTCCAGGCATAGCATAGCTGGGCCTGGGGCTCCTTGCTTAGGGTTTTTGGTTTCATTCAGCCTTTTTACAAGGCTGAAATCAAGGTGTTGGCCAGGGCTTTGTTCTCATCTAGATCTTGGAGTCTTCATCCAAGTTCATTCACATTGTTGGCAGAATTCAGTTCATTGTCGTTGTAGGACCTAAGTCCACATTTTCTTGCTGAGTGTTGACCAAGGGTCACACTTGGCTCCTAGAGGCTGCCCTCAGGTTATAGCTATGTGGCAGTATAGCACATGGCCATAAGGCAATACGTCGTATGGCCACATCACAGTATGGCAGTTTGCTTCTTCTAAGCCAGCAGGAGCATCTCTCTCCAGTCTACTATGACAGCAATATATATGACATAATATAATCATGAGAGTGACTGTCACCTTTGTCATATCGTATAACTTAACCAAGGGAGTAACTGCCCCATCATATTCACAATTCCCACCCATGCTCAAGGCGAGGGGATTTTACAAAGCATGAACTCCAGGGTGTGGGAATCCTGGGGAATACCTTAGAATTCTGCTTGCCACACAATTATAGCAGATAGAAGCCCAAAGTGACTTTGATGAAATACTCATGACTAGTAGGAATGACAAAAGATGCTCAGCCTCATTAACAGCCTAAAAAATGGGAGTAACAACAATAAAATTACTAGCTGGAAAGGTTTTAAACAAGAAAATAATATGGTCAGAAAAGTTTGAATATATTTTGTTGGTTTGAAAATGGTCATCTATACTACATCTCAAGACAGAACTGAGATTTCAGAGTTTTCAAATCATCAAAAAATGGTATTACATCAACAATATATCAGTATTTAGTTACTTAAAAATAATTCGATATATCAAAGTACTAAGAACCAGTATTACAATCACAAAATGTCTCCCGGACTTGGGGAAATAAATCAATGTTGAGCTTTTAAATTATTCTCCTATAAGAATTGCTACCTAAACACTAAATAAGCTTATTCATTTTCTAAATACGTACACTTTTTTTCAAACCCATGAAAACTCTGCCCTATTTCTTAGTCAGCTTACATTCTTCTACAAATGATAATGGAGCATTTCTTCTTTTTTTGTACTCTTCCACATTCCATTGCATCTGTATTCTCATTCTTCTTTCTTTGGTTTTTAATGAAGTCAGTCAGTCCTTCCCCTTTCCAGTTAATTTTTTAAATAGAGTTTCACTGATGCTGAAACACCCACTGCCTGCTGTTACCCACAGGCAAGATCCTTACCACCTATAGGAAATGAGTGAATTGAATATTTCAAACAAATCAACATAAACAGTTTAACTTGTGACACATTCTGACTTTGAATTACTAATTCATCAGCTTGGCTACATCCTTGGTTAGGCTGATTTGAGCTCAGCAACTTAAACCTGCTGTCCAGCAGAACAGAAATGAAATAATGGTTCTGTAAGGTAAGCATAAGAGCTGCCAAGGCCTGATCCTTTATTTCCTTTGCCTTGAATTATGTCTTATTGAGAACAAGATCTAAAAACATTCACTATTTATTTTTGGTAATTTCATTTTAAAATTTTATTACTGAAGTTTCAAACATAAACACCTCATGGTAATAGTACTATAAATTCAATGTGCTCATTTCATCACCTAACTTCAACAACATATTAGCACATGACAAGCTTGTTCTATTATATTTTTACCCACTCCTCCCTCAATTATATTAGAGTAAATCTACCTATCATTTCATATTGCAGGTATTTCAATATGTATCTCTAAAACAGGAGGTTCCTTCTAGAAAGCATAAAAAATATAATTACACCTAATAAATTGACACTAGTCCCATACTATCATCCAATATCCAGAAAGTTTTCACATATCCTTGAATGTCTCAAATTTTTGAAACATATAATTCAATAAATCAGGATTCAAAAAAGGTCCAACAGGGCTGGACCTAGAGATCATCATTCTGAGTGAAGTAAGCCAGAAAGAGAAAGAAAAATACCATACGATATTACTCATATGTGCAATCTAAAAAAAGAAAAAAAGAGGACACTAACAAAGTCATCTACAAAACAGAAACAGATTTACAATCTTATGGTTACTGGGGGGAAGGGAGTGGAAAGGGATAAATTTAGGAGTTTGAGATTTGTGAATGTTAGCCACTCTATATAAAAATAGATTAAAAAAACATATTTCTTCTGTATAGCACAGGGAACTATATTCAATATCTTGTAAACCTTTAATGAAAAAGAATAGGAAAACAAATATATGTATGTATATGTGTGACTATGACATTGTGCTGTACACCAGAAATGGACACATTGTAACTGACTATTCTTCAATTAAAAAAAAAAGGGTCCATACATTGAGATACCTGGTATGTCTTTTCAAGCCTTCTCCTTTTGTTTCTGTTTCTTGCATTTCTTTTTGTTGTTGTTAAAGGTACTAGGCCATTTATCCTGCAGAGTTTTCTAAAATATATCATGTTAACTACATACTAGTGATGTCATTTACTGAGTTTCTTTCTCACTTACATTTCCTATAAGTTAGTAGGAAAACCCAGATGCTTGATCAGATTCAGATTTTTTTTTTTCTTTTCTGGGCAGATTTCCTTCATGGGTAATACTGCATACTTCTACCAAGATGTTATGTTGTCTTTTTTGATGTTATCAACTACTGATGATTATTACTTAAATCCATTAATCCATTGTAGGGGGTGGCAAAATACTCAGGGCTACATAATTAATGCTTTTGTATTTAAACAATTTTTTTTCACTGAAGTACAGTCATTACTCTTCCAGAAGACCTCAAGAAAATGATGATCCAAGTACCTTTTCATATATGCATCTCCTGTAATATCTAACTTGGTCTTTGCATATAAGTGACACAGTAAAAATTAATTATGAGATAACCTGCATGCTATTGATTCTCAGGGCAAGAGAAGTTCAGAGAAAGATCAAATAAATGTGGCCAATAGAAGTCAGAGAAAATATCTTCCTAAAAGATGTAGAATTTGAGCCAGATTCTTAAATAAATAAGAAGTTATTTTTTTAAAAAACATATTTACATATCCCAGTGGTTAGCAATACACACCCCCCTGCCCATCCCATTCAGAGTTTAAACCTATTTCCTAAAGTACAGCCTTAGGAAGAATAAGTACTACTCATTCATAGCCTCTCTCTAGATATAAAAACACTTATTAAATTACTTATTTAATGTTTTTACTCCAGGCTCCAGCCCCTTCTCCACTTCTCATTCATGTTTTTAAAAGAACCTACTAGGGTCTTCCTTAGTCCAATCCTACAACACTTACTTATCCCATGAAAGTTGGATTATGATTAGATTTACTTGAAAATTGAAAACAGCCATCTAACTAGACACTGCCCATTTATAAATCGGTGATAGCATAGCATAACAGGTCTTATAACACATAACAGTGTGTTATAAGATTTGTCAGACTTTCCAGAATCTTATCCTGTCCAATTTCCCTTTTTAAAATAACTGTTGTTCATTACAACTTACCTGAAACTATGATCGTACATTTACTTCTGCAAACCTTTCAGGATCCTGATGTATGATTTTCATGGCTCTGAAGAAATATGCTAGTTTATGGCACCTAACTGCTCTCCCACATGTGATCTTGTTTAAATCTCAGATACTCCTGAACTATGCTTGTTTTGCTCTTCCCAGTTTAAAGTTCACTTCTTCAGAGTCAAAAAAGAAAAAAGAAATCTGCAGTTGGTAAAAAGCATAGTTTAAACAATGGACACTTGAAAACTGAAAAAATTAGGGTTTTTTTCCCTTAGTTCAATCAGACTATGTTTGTAACTTCAGGCAAAGCTCACAGACAATACTGACTTCATTTCCTCATCTGTATAAAGAAGCAAGAAAAGGTAACTATTGGATCCTTTCTCCATGTTTGTCTTCAGTAAGTGTAATTCCCACTATCCAGTTGAGTTACAAATCTTTTAAAACAAATCTTTTAATACTCCACATCACCATCTTTTTTGGTAAAGTAAGTTTTCTCCTACCCTGAGGTTTTCAGCCCATGTAATTGCTAGACAACCTACAGAATTCTCATAAAACATATAGATTAGTCATTTTCCTCACTTACATGGTCATCTGCCTAGAAATCTGACATTCTTTTTTTTTCTTACAGCTAAGCCCCTTGAGAGCAGTTTTTTGTTGTTGTTTTTTAAATTACAGTCAGTTATAACGTGTCAATTTATGGTGTACAGCACAATGTCCCAGTCATGCATATACATACATATATTTGTTTTCCTATTATTTTACATTAAAGGTTATTACAAGATACTGTATATAGTTCCCTGTGCTATACAGAAGAAGTATGTTTTTTAATGTATTTTTATATAGAGTGTCTAGCATTTGCAAATCTCAGACTTCCAAATATATCCCTTCCCACCCCCTTTTCCCTGGTAACCATAAGATTGTTCACCATGTCTGCGAATCTGTTTCTGTTTTGTAGATGAGTTCATTAGTGTTCTCTTTTTTTCTTTTTTTAGATTGCACATATGAGTGATATCATATGGTAGTTTTCTTTCCTTTCTGGCTTACTTCACTTAGAATGATGATCTCCAGGTCCATCTATGTTGCTGCAAATGGCATATCCCATGCTCTTGGACTGGAAGAATCAATATTGTTAAAATGGCCATACTATCCAAGGAAATTTAATGCAATCCCTGTCAAATTACGTATAACATTTTTCACAGAACTAAAACAAATAATCCTAAAATTTATATGGACTCAAAAAAGACCCAGAATTGCCCCCCAAAAAAAACTGAAGAAAAAGAACAAAGCTGGAAGAATAACCCTCCCAGACTTCAGACAATACTACAGAGCTACAGTAATCAAAACAGCATGGTACTGGCATAAAAGCAGACATATGGATCAATGGAATAACCCACAAGCCTACGGTCAATTAATCTTTGACAAAGGAGGCAAGAATATACTATGGAGAAAAGACAGTCTCTTCAGCAAGTTGTGCTGAGAAACTGGACAGTTGCATGTAATGAAGTTAGAACACTCACTCACATTATACACAAAAATAAACTCAAAATGGCTTAAAGACTTAAATATAAGACAAGACACATTAAACCCTCCAGAAGAAAACATAGGCAAAACATTCTCTGCCTACATCTTAGCTATGTTCTCCCAGGGCAGTCTATCCAGGCAATAGAAATAAAAGCAAAAATTAACATATGGGACCTAATTATTATAAGCTTTTGCACAGCAAAGGAAACCATACGCAAAACAAAATGACAACCTACAGAATGGGAGAAAGTATTTGCAAAAGATGAGATTGACAAAGGTTTAATTCCCAGAATATATAAACAGCTCATACAACTTTGTAAGAAAAAAACCAAACAACCCAATCCAAAAATGGGCAGAAGACCTAAACAAGCAATTCTCCAATGAAGACATACGCATGACCAATAGGCACAGGAAAAAATGCTCAATATTGCTAAATATCAAAAAAATGCAAATCAAAACTACAATGAGGTATCACCTCACACCAATCAGAATGGCCATCATTAAAAAGTCCATGGACAATAAATGCTGGAGAGGGTGTGGAGAAAAGGGGACCCTCCCACACTGCTGGTGGGCTACTCTTCTCTCTGGATCTTGCAGGTACACACAAATAAAAACTGCCTGAGCCCTACTTCTACTGCTCCCTGTTAGTGAATTCCTTCACACTAGAAACACACACATCCCTCAGGATGTAGTTGAGTCAGAAGGGTTTCAATATCAAACACAAGAACTTCTAAAACTAAGTGCCTCAGAGAGCAGAGAAATCCTCTCTTTCCCATTGCCCACTCCCCACTTTACTTAATTATAAAGCTTTACTGACAAATAACATAGAATAAACAATATCTAATTAAAATGTACAATTTGATGCTTTGACTTCTATACACACCTGATGAGCCATCACCACAATTAAGATAAATAACATAACTATCATCATTAAAAGTTTCCTCCAGCCCTTCCTCCATCTTACCCCTTTCTCATGTACCCCTTTGCTGTTTCCGGTATTTATAAGATGTTGCCATCCTTTGGGAATGGGGCCCAGAAATACTACTTTTAACTGGCTTCCCTAGAGATCCTCTACATACCAAGATTTGAAAACCTCTGCCTTGGGGGAGGAACTTTACATCTTCATTGAAACATTCAATTTTGGGCTTTTATCCATGAAAGCATATCCTTTTTTTCCTCACTCTAAATGTTCTTAAAAGTCTTTTTTTCCCATTGCTTGTGATATATATCCAACTATTCCAATCATTCTCTTCTTTCATTTTTTTAGAATTCCAAGTCAAGGCAGTCATATAGTCATAATCATTATAAATATATAGAACCATGATATATATAGTTCTAAGAGAAGATGGGGGATAATACAATGTGGAGACTGCAGTGTAACCTAAGACTCTGAATTTTACAAAGTTCTAAGTAGTTTTATAAAAGGCTTAAATTTTATCAAACAGAAATTTTCAAACATTTCCATATACAAAGCTTCCTAAAATGTACCACACACATTTTCAAGGGACATGACTCACTTCACTGTGCTAGATAATTCAGAGAGCTATTTTTTGAAACGTGTTTATCATGGCTTTGTAAGTTAAAATTTCAAATTATTTGGACTTTGCTGAACATATGCAGTTGTCTAGTTCAAACGGGGCCTCTCTTCAATGGGAATATATATGGGGCATCAAATGTAATTACCAAAAATATTAGATAATTTATATTAGTAATACTAATATTGTTGACATTTTTCTTTATACTATTCTTGAAAATGTCTCCAAGGGGAATCAGATAAAACTACAGTATTTGGAAATTCCATTGAATGTGTTTATTACTTATTGTTGTAATAAAAACAAACTAAGTCCCACCTCCATCATTAATGCTTTAAGGTCTTATTTATTCTTTTGATGATTACAACCTCAGGCAAAATTTAGAAAACACAGAAAACCCTTAAATTTCAGGTAGAAGCATTATTATTTTACTCTTGAGTATAGAAAAGCACCATGAGTCATCGCCATCAAATGGAAAATGCCTTATGGTAAATAATGCTTCCTTATATTGTTGGTATAAAAGTCCCAGCTCCGAGAGTAACCTAGGAGGCACTGCAAGTAGTTTTCTGTAAATAGAAATAAAACCAAATGATCAATGTGGAGACTACAGTGTAACCTAGACTCAGAATCAAGCAGGAATTCTCATATCCTAGTTTTTATGGTCATGCTGTCAAAAAATGTTAAAATTATATGGAGTAAGTAGGGTATAACTGGAGAATTTTGGCTTGTTTTCTCCCTCTCAAGGAAATCATGCAACCTCTCAAAGATACTTGATTCACTGTGTGATTATACATCCAAAATGCTTCTCTGAATTGTACAGGTTTATTAAATCTCTATAACAGAGTAAGACACTCTCTAAGGTACTTCTGTCATTTCTAGAAGGGCTAAACTGAGTATGGCAAGATCCCTGATCACAGTGATTTGACATTTCTTATGTAACTGATTCTAAGTAAACCCAAGATATTTCAACAGCATTTCACTTTTAAAAGCTAATATATTTAAAAAAAAAAAAACTTGTTGGAAAGATGCAATCATTATTCATTTATTTAACAAAAATGTTTTGAATGTCCACTATGCCCACCTATAAGGTGCTGGAAGATTTACATCTCCTATTTATTTTCACTAAGGTAGTTTGTCCACTGTTGCTCTACAAAAGGGCAACAGAAGTCCTTACTACTTAACCTCTCATCAACAGATGCCTCTTCTATGAAGCTTTCCCTGATGATCTCAACTAGAAATAATGCCTCTCATCTCTCAACCATATGATCATATATCAGTCTTGTATTTTATCTAATCTAGTAGTATATCTCATCTTTCCATTTAGTCCATAAGCTCCTAGAGAGCAAGGGCCCCAACTCTACACCCCTATTCATTCATTCATTCATCCATCCACCCACCCATCCATCCACTCATTCACTTATTCAACAGGAAAGATACTGAGCCAGGCATTATGTGAAATATAAAGATAAGTAAGACCATCATCATCAATTTGATTTTAGTTCAGTTGGTGAAAGATACATACACGATTATTACACGATTCCTATAAATTTTTATACACCTAAAAATGTGTTAACTTGATTGAAGGCTTTCCCCAGCATTCCTGCCCCTTTCTTGTCTATATACCTCACATAATTTAACACAATGTCACAAAGTAGGGACTAAATAAACAGGTATTTGATGAACATTTGTTGAGAGAATTTTTCAAGATTTCACTGTTAGGCCAATCAGTTTTCCCTTTTTGTTTCTGCATTTCACAAAGCTACCTACTGTGATACTTTATTACATTTGCATTTTCAGATTCTGTTAGCTCATAACCAACTTAAGGAGACAGAAATCTTAGTAAAAATGTGAGGCAGCAATGTGTAGTGTGAAAAGCATCGAGCTTTGTTTCAGGGAATCTGCTCTGGACTTTGGTTCCTCTATTTCCTAGCTGTGTGGATTGAGTCTTAACCTCTGATTCTAGGTCTCAGTTTCTTTATTTGTAAAATAGGAATAACATTCGCCACCCAACAACGTTGTTGTGAAGCACAAATGAATGAGCACATTTGAAAGTATTGGAAAACTGAAAAACATCCTAAAAATTATATCATGAGCTCCCAGGCTGCTTATGGCCAGTAAAGAGTAGCATGTAGTCAAGGTACTACAATAAGAACTTTTCTTGCTGCTATAGATTGTCAGGCTGACTTGCCACGGATACCTTATTTATTTAGAAAAGTCACATTTTGTAATTGAATTTCAGTCTTTCTTGCCACTACTTGAACAGAAGCATTATACAGGTAAAAGCTTAGCGGGATCCAGAATTTGATGATTCTAAAACTAGTTGTAAAATTTTCAGAAATCTTTATAGTAAAGGCAATAGGCAAGTATACCCTTGTTAGCCACACACTTAGAATAGCTTTCAGTTACATAATGTTTTTTACGTGTGAGGCAAAGTGCAAAGTGCTGTAAAGATATTTTCTTAGCATAGTATGTGAACAGAAATCCCAAATTCCAGTTAGAAGAAGATGCCACATGACATGGACTACATCAGAGTTCTCAAGTCTGAAGATCTGGATTCAAGTCTAGTCCCTTAAACTAAATAAACATGGTTTCTTATCTTTTTTTTTTTTTTTTTAATGGGACCAGTGTTAGTCTCTGCCACAAAGGCTGTCGTGAGGATTGAATTTACTGATTAATGTAGAGCATATGCAGAGTGTCTGGTTCAATTTTTAGAATCAGGATTTTTTAAATCTCTTCCACCTAACAGCAAATTACTTTGAGCAAACTACCTAACCCCAGACCTTAATTTCCTTACCTGTAAAATGGGGATGATAATATTTTTGGCACTGTACTATTGTATTACATTAGATAATGTACATCTGGAAAACATCACAGATATTTTCATTCATGTAACCACCTCATCCTCTTTCTTTTCTGCCACTTTACTCTTCATACTAACCACAGCAAACTATCAGGATATGCTTTTTGGAAGGAAATTCTGGAACAAATTAAAATTCCAAGAAAACTGTGCATTTTATCACCAGGAGTAGTTATCTCCCTTGGGCTATGTATGCTTCACATCAACAGCAGCCACAGAGCCACCTAACCTGACAGAACAATGCTGTGTGGATTAGTGTCAGCAAACCTTGAGATGCAGTGGGCTGCAGGACACCTGGGGCCCATCTCCTCTTCTGCTGATTCTCTGGACAGTAAAGAACAGCATTCCCAGATGTTCAACCATGCAATATCCACCAGACCTAAAAAAGATTACAAGAGGGATCAATATGAGTTCCTTTCTCATGACAGTAATAAGGAGCAAGGGAGTAGAGAGGCATCCTGTTGAAGTGAATAAGTGTTATGGGAAGATTTGAAATAATTAAATCATTTTTTGCTCACAGCTCTAAAGGTCTGAGCTCACTGACGTGCACCTTAACAGCTTTTCCTTCTCAGCTATGTATATACATCAGACCTTTTAAGTTAAGAAGATTCAAGACACTGTGAAGTGTTATTTCTTGAAGAGAAGCTATGCTATTTATTCCTCATCTAATCAATACTAGTATCCAGACCTAAGGAAATATACTTCTTAAGAGCTCATATAGAACTCCTTGAATTCGATGAATGTAAACATTAGTATTAGGCTGTAAGAGTGGTTGATATAAGAACAGAATTTACTTAAACATCATTTTGAATGACATTTTCATTTTTGATTTATTTTAGGTTCTGAGTGAATGAGATACTGCAAGGACTCAATGTCGGTAGACTGAAACAATATGGACATCCAGAGTGTATACTAGCTGCCATTTTATACTACATCAACATCCTAGATAAATATATATATACACACATATACATACACGCAATCAGAAGCTGAGGAATCAGTAGTAAACTATTGTAATAAGTTTTAGAAAATCCCATTTTAAAGCCTATTTTTCAGGTTCTAATTATATAAACTGTCTGTTAATATCAATACAGCCATACGAATAATGTATGTACCACCACTATTTAACTGCAAACCATGTTACCGAGTTTACTTATTATATCTCTTAACCCTGCCCTAAGACAATGAAGTCATTGATATTTACATATTACTCAGCAGTCCACATGGTAGGCTTCTTTTAAGGTTCAACTTAAAGCATTCTTCCCCTTAGATTTAACTCATATGCCTCTATCTAATTAGAGATCTTCTTTTCCTATATTCTCACTAAATCTTCTTACTACCTCTAATATAACATTTGTCACAGCCTATAGGTATTAGATTTATGTTTATCCAGAAAAAATCCTTAAAGTCTAGAAGGCAGCTCTATCCTGCTCATCTCTGTGTAAGCTGCCCCCTCTACTTCTCTCCACTAGGAGTTTCCACCTAGCTGGTATTTAATGATTTTTTTAAATGATTTTTAAAAAAAATGTCACTGGTCATCTCATTTATATTCTAAGTATGGAGCTATTCATTTTGACCATTAAAATAAGACAATTACATAGCCTACCCTCACCCTTTATATAACTTTGTGGTTATCTACTAGGAACACATGCAACCAGATTTTTTTTTTTTTTTTTTTTTTTTGCACTTTTCTCTCAGCTACATGGGACATCCTCTCCTGCAGTTCTTAGGGTGATACTTTCTCTCCATGCTGTCTGTGGTAAGTGGCAAGCAGTGCTTTCCCCTAGTGAGAAAGTAGTCAATAGGCTGTATTTTACTGTGACAGCTGGGCCATTTGACTTGAGTCTTATTACACTTGATGGCTACCTTTAGGGAATGTCTTTTTCAATTGTTTATTTTCCAAGCCTCTTGTCAGTTCAAACTACAGAAAACAAAAGGGGAACCCACATTTTACTAACATGAACTCATAACATGGAAAGCACTTTATCTAACATGGGCCCAAAAAGATATTTCAGTCTAATGAAATATACAGATATTTACCAGATATCACTAACAATATGAGAATGATACAAAAATTAATAAATTCTAACAGTTCACTTAAGGGTGTTATATTTAAGAAATAACAAGCATATAGATATAAAAATTTGTAATTATTTGAATTACTTAAAACAGAAGACTCCCCCACCCCTAAAATGCTAAAAATATCCAATTTGGGCAAGGTTTCAATAATGGGCACTCTTTTTAGTAAGGTACTTAGGCTGTACCTGTCAAGCCATTTACTGAGTTTTTCAGTGGGGGAACTACTGATATTCAGCAAAGCAATCTTTATTGTATAGGACTATAGTAAGCATTACTAGACACTTAGTATCCCTGGCCCCTAGACATTATCATTATGACAAACAAAAACGCCTCTTATTATTTCCAAATGCCCTCTAGGACAACACCCCTCAGTTGTAAACCAAGTATATCAGTCAAAATAGGTTAAGTTATGCTACAGAAACAAACAACCTCAAACTTCAGGGACATAATATAACAAAAGTTTATTTCTCTTACTCTACAGATACAAAACAGGTCAAGAGGCATACTGTGCTCATTACAACAACCGAGGATCAAGGCTAACGAGGCTCCACTGCAATGTGTACACACATAATCACTGTAGCAGCACTGATCACACTAACGTGTTTTAGAAAGAAGAGACAGCGGAGTGAGGGCATCATTACAGCGGCAGATATCAGAATGAGTCAGCAAAGCATAATTTTTGAAGGTGAAGGGCGCACCTTGAAATGTAAAACCTAATCCCTAGGTTTCATAGACCTAGTTTTGCTCCTTGCAGAAGAGAAGTTAAAGTTAAATAAGGAAACCCATCAAGAATTAATGTATGCAGGAAGCACACTCTCTGTGGCAGTGAAGAAGAAAAAAGATTTGATTAAAAAAAAAATCAAAAACCCCAAAGCTGCCTATTCCACTCACTGAGGAGAAAAGCAGGCTACATGAACGCACATAAGACTCTGAACCATGGGGATAATCCCAACTGGCCTGGAATTCAGTTCTGGCTCTGTTCTGATGTAAACCTACTCTTAATGGCTGGGGAAACTCACCTTAGGGAGCTAAGTCAGGATATTCAAAGATACACTAAGGAAAAAGAAAAAAAAAAAAAAAAAAGGAAGAAATAAGAACAAAATAAATGGTAAATTCACAATAACATTCAGAAAAATATTGTCACGGAGCATGTAAAACTCATGACCAAATATTTCTCCCTGAATTTAAGAAGCAATCAACTCTATGAAAGAACTGCTCAAAGCAAGAACTTACAGACAAAATGATTATACAGCAGGAGAAGATAAAATATGAATTGACACAGCTCAAGAAAAGCAGTGGGACAAAAAAATATAACCATCAAATTTATAAGGACAAGGTAGAGAAATAGAAGGGAGAACAGACACTATAAAGACATTAAAGAGAAAAGTTAAAAAAAGTAAGAAAACAAATGAAAAGGATTTGTAAAAAAATTAAAGGAAATGAAATAGGAATATAATTGGAATTTTTTAAGAAAAAAGAAAAAATAGAACAACTATTTAAAGGGCAGGTCCATTCTGGCAACAGTACAGCAGGAAGAAGGCCTGTTGAGTACACACCAGGCCCCCAGGGCACAGGGGAGGGATCACAGCATATCACACTGCACCGCTCTTCTCCTACATGTGTCAGTGCTGCAGCCATGGCTCTCTGGCCATTGCCCATCCCAGGGTCTATGAAAGCAATGAAGATTCCCTCCAACATACTCGTCAACAAAGTAAAAGAAAAGATAGTTAGCTGCAGGGAAATAGGGAAAGGCTATTTCTTGTCACAAAAAGGCAGGCATATATCTTTCTGAATCCATGAGCTGACATGGTCTGAACAGGCCCATTTATCACTGGAACTGCAAATGGATCATTGAACAAAGCAGCTACTGTTCATTCTGGAGAGGTGGAAAAAGAAAAGCATCTGAAAGTATGAAAGTTCAACAGAATATGGTCAAGGATGTTGCTCCTCATCTTCAGGCATCTCCAACCCTCTGCTGTGGAATTTAAAAGCCCAGATCCTTTTCTCTTCTAGAAATGGAAGCCTACCACAGAGACACAGCAGCAGAAATTTAGGGGAGTCTTTCATGGGATTTATTTCTTAATTCAGCAACAGAGTAAGTCAGCAGAGCCATGCATTAGAAACAAAGCTCCAAAAGATGATCAAATACTTATAAATGAGCAGATAACCAAACTGTATATCTAAAAAGGTACATGGAAAAAATTAAAAAATAAAGGCACATATGAAGTTCTTTGAGGCTAAGAATAAAAACAAACAAAAACCCAGGGAAAGCAAATAAACAATGAAAAGCTGGAAATACCAGTCTTCAAAAAGCCCCCCCAAAAAATAAGGAGCCAAAGGTAGATGCTGATTTACCCCAAAAAATGAGTTATGGAGCTTATCACATTTAAAAACTTTAACTCATCAATCTGGCAGAAATTTGCAGCAAATATAGGGAAAGCCAAGGACATACCAAAACCCAGTCTTCCCCTCTTTAATTTTGTATCTCTAAAATTTCTTCTTAGAGGAATATTCTTCTTGAGAATGTTTTGAAAGGACTTACAATTAAGTAAAATAGAAGAGCATGTTAGAGGAAGGAAGGAGGAGAAATAACATAGTTGCACACCAATAACAACAACAACAACAACAACAACCACATACAGAAAATGGCCAGCCAGGGATACTCCCCAGAAGTACATAACCTGTCAGTACTTCAGGAGAAAAGGCAGATCCACAACTTAGGAAACTGTGAAATATGCAGCATATCTGATTTTTTGACTCAAGCTAAGGATTTCAGACTTGGTAGACACTAAACTCTTAGAGGTTCAGTTTATCCTACTAGAAACCAAATGGCTACTGGGAACTCTTTTGCAAGAAACAATTATTTTTAAGGTTATAAATATATTAAAAATGTTTTATGTAATCATCTATAGTGTCATAAAAGATAGTTCAATATCAAATTTTAATATAAAAGCCTCAGGTTCTCTGTATTCATTTTATTATGAAATTTTATTCAGTCATATGAAGCATGTAAATTTCATACCTTTCTAGATAAAACTACACATAACACACTCTGAGCTACTTTAACATAAAGATAACATAAGACTAATAGAACTCTTTAAACTTCTATTTATGAGGAAAGAAACAAATGATTAGTTTTGCTCTTTTCTTAATTGTCAGTTTACATAATTAATCAAGGTGCTTTTGTAATTTAACTTTTTTGTTGCACAGTGCATTATTCTAAAATATGCAATGACTTATCCTTTTGTCTTTAATTATGAATGAGTGGAAGTAATGCTAGTTGGCCGTATTAGTTTATAAGAAAACAGTAAGTGTACTTTAAACAAGATACAATTCAGATAAACATTCTTGGAAAAAAGATAAGAATATCTATCTATCTACAGTTGTTTATGCCTGGGAAACTAAGCTAGGATAGTCCACAAATATGTATATATCTAGTAAAGATGTCATTGGACTTCAACAACTTTAAGAAGAAAAGAAGGATGAAAGGAAGGTGGGAAGGAAAAAGGAAAAAGAAAAAAGAAAATCATTTTGGCATCTAAGCAAAAAAAATCTAGTCACTTAAATCAGAGAATAAATTGGCCTGGCCTCAGTATTCTTTACAGCAATATTAAAAGTCAGAAAATAGTGGAGTAATACAAAATCCTTAAAAGAAAATGCTATCCCAAGTGGTTATACTTTGCTGCCTTAGCCTAGGTTCTTCAGAGTGCAGAGTCTGGAACAAAGGTTTAATCGAGTGCATTTTTTAGTTTCCTGTGGCTGCTATAACAAATTGTCACAAACTTGGTGGCTTAAGACAACAGAAATTTATTCTCTCACAGTGTGAAGGCCAGAGCCTAAAATCAGTATCACTGAACTGTAATGAAGGTACTGGCAGGGTTGTGTTCCCTCCAGAGACTCTAGGGGAGAATTTTTCCCTTGCCTCTTCCAGTGAGTTTGGGAGGCTGCCAGCATTCCTTGACTTATGGCTACATCACTCCAATTTCTGCTTCTGTGGTCATACTGCCTTCTCTTTTATGAGTAATCTGCATGTTACTCATAAGGACACTTGTGATTGCACTTAGGGCCTGCCCAGGTAATCCAAGCATAACTACTCCATTTTAAGATCTCTAATTAATCATAGCTAAAAAGATTTTTTTGTTTGTTTTTCTATAAAAGGTAGCATTTACAGGTTCCACATAGATTATAAAGAAATTAAAGGAATTGTAAGAGACTACTTTTCTCAATTTAATGCAAATAAACTTGAAAACTGAGTTGAAGTAGTTAATATGTAAGCAATATATAATTTACCAGAACTATTTACAGCAAAATACGTAAAATTTCCAAAATACAAATAGAGAAAAATGTCAGAGAACATCCCTCTCCACTTTCCCTCCATCTGCCAAAATAATAAAGTGCCTGGATTAGACAATTTGACAGAGAAATTCTAACAAAACTTTTAAAAAGCAGGTTAATTCCAAAGATACTTTTAACTATTCTAGAGTGCATAAAAAGAAGGAAATTTCTCCAATTTTTTTTTTTCAAAAAAAAATTTTTTTTTTTTTTTGGTGGGGGTAGGTAGGTAATTAGGTTTATTTATTTTCTTTAATGGCAGTGCTGGGGATTGAACCCAGGACCTCATGCATGCTAGGTGCACACTCTACCACTGAGCTATACCCTTCCCCTCCAAATTCTTTTTATGAAGTGGGCATAAAAGTGATCCCTAAAATCAACAAGGATCTCACACACACACACGCAAAAACTATCAACCACATCTCAAAGGTTCAACAGAAGGCACTGCTAATTAGGATACATGGAAATCAATAGCTTTAGAGTCAAACAACAGCCAGTTAGAAGACAGGACAGAAGGAAAAATCCCTTATTTTCAATAAGAACACAAAAGATCAAAATATGTGAGAGAAAGTGTGTGAGATCATTATGAAAAAGACTTTAAAATGATGCAGTGGAACACAGAATAAGCAATGAACAAAGAAAAAGCATTCCATGACCTTAGATAGGATGACTCAATACCATAAAGATGTCAATTCTCCCTAAATTAACTACAATTTTCACACTAGTCTAATAAAGATGTCAGTATCATTTTGTCAGAATAATCAAGCTGAGTCAAAAGTTCACGTGGGAAAACAAACAAGTAAAAATAGTGAAGAGAAGTTTGCAACAGAAGAGTAATACAGAGGGCTCAGTTTCCAAGTATTAATCCATTACAGAGCTTCAGTAATTACCGTGGTGTGACACTACCACATGGATAAAGAGACAAATCATGGAACAGAATATAAAGTCTACAAAGAGAGATACATTTATACATAGTATTTTAGAAAAGGTGGCATTTCAAATAGGTGGGGAACAGGTGGCTTATTTAATAAAGCGTGTTTAGGAAAATGGACCAGAGAAAAGAAAAGGAAAAGAAAAAGAAAATCTGACTCTATTCCTGATAACTAGAAATAGGAAAAATTCCAAATGTATTTAACTTTTAATTGTTAAAAAAAGATTAAAGTACCAGGGAAAGCCATAGAGGCCTTTCTATGCATGACGTGAAGCTCAAAGGCAATAAAATTAAAGACTGATAAACTCAATTATATGTTTCAAAAAACGCACATGGTTTAAAATACAATAAGCAAATTCAAAAGGCAATTATCAAATTGGGAGAAAAATGAGAATCAATATCACAGGCAAAATGTTAATCTCACTAATTATAAAGAGTTCCTAGAAATCAATGAGAAAAAGAAAATCCAATGAAAAAAATGGGCAAAAGTATTGACAGTTCACAGAAAGAAAACTTGAATTGTCCTTCAATATACATAAAGAAGCTCACTCATAATAAGAAGAATAAAACCATTAAACCATTAAACCATTTTCACCTATCAGATTGGCCGAGACAGTTCAATAATTCACTATTTGGGGGAATTGGGAGAGGAAACAGGTCTTCTCCTATTTGTTGGTGAGAATTAAATGGGTATGACTTCTGTGAAGAGCAATTTGATAATGTCCACCAAGTGTATAAATACAATATCTTTTTAGAAATATATTTTAAGATATACACATATATTTGTGATATTATGCACACACAAGGGTATTTACTGTGACACTATTTGTAATAGCAAAAGAATGGAAGCAGCCTAAATGCCTATTAACGTCCATCAATATATGAGTATAGTACATCCATGCAATGGAATCATATAAAGCCATACAAAAGAATGAAGAAGCTCTTTACTCACTGACTGATATGGAATGATCTCCAAAATTATCGGTGGAAAGAGCACACAGGGGCACACAGACATCTCTGAAAAGACACACAGGAAACTGGTAAGACTGGCTGTGTTGATGAAGGGGAAATGGGCGGCTGAGAGACTGAAGTGTGAAGGATACTTTTCAGTAAGTATCTTTTTATGCCTTTTGCATTTTTAGTCTTGTGAATCATAACTGCCAAAGTGAACTACAGAGATATTAGTGAAAGAAATCAATACAATAGAGAAAATGAGGTAAAGTTAGCTTTCAACCTTTTCCTCCTGTCTTTCCCCCAAGATGTGCAATTCTTCCTCCAATTAGTTTTGCTTGCTTCCATTGGCTTCTACCCTTATCCCCAGACCTTACTGTTTCATTTATCTTAAGAGGTTTCTTAACATTTCCAACATTTTTCCATCAAAGTTATTATTAGTACATCTCAATTTCATCTTGCACTATGTGCAGTTCTAGAACATGGACTCCACAGAAGCCACTGTGAGTTTTGAGAGACACCAAAATAACAAAAAAGCCTAAAAATCATTCCCTTGAGGCAATCGTAAGAGAACAAACGCATCTTTTGGAAGGTACTCTTAAAAAAAAGTGCTTAAAATAAAATCTTGCCTGTTATTTGCAAAATGTGTTATTGCCCATTCTAATAGTATTTGTTTGGAGAATTAAAGATGTCCTCCCCTAGCATTCTTAACTGTTATAAGCATACTAAAGAACATAAGCTTTTAGATAAAAGGAGGCCATTCTCCATGCCATATGGCCATCTCATAATGACAGAGCCAGGTAAGAACCCGGAGTTCCCAAGCCTTTGTCCTTTTACTATACAATACATGGAGATAGACAAGTAAATATTTATGTGTGTGTATATATACATATTTTGTTACACCTATATATGTAACAAAATAGGATCTTTGAAATTAAGCAGCAGGCCAACCCAGTATTCTCATATTATTTTCCCCTATGTATATTTATTTTTGTCTTTTTTTAACCTTTCCCAAAATCACATCCCATTTTAGAAAGTTGAATAGTGAATTTCTTCTTTTATCATGTTATTAAAACCATTCTAAAGGAGAAACGTTCAAATCTGAAATTGACCCTGCTTTCACCCATCTGCTCAAACAGAAATAACTTCTGAACTCTAAATGCTTTTCTTTCTTACCAACAATCCTCTGAAAACAACCTAACACAAGAAATATATGCCCAACCCTCCCCAAAGGAAAGGTAGGATGTGGGAGTGGATGATATAGAAACTGAATTGCACAGAAGCAATAAGAATCAAAACTCCATGCTTTAAGGAATGGTAAGAATGTAAACCTGCAAGAATAGACCCCATATTAAACTCCTCAAATCCATCAGCCTGATTTTGAGTTGAATTTTCTCCAAGGCTCTCAAAGCAGAAACAACACGTGTAAGTATGACAAAATTGAGTTTATGACATTAAGAAAAATGCTAAAGAAAAAGGGAAACTATGTATTCAGGTAACTCAAACCTATTTTTAATACCTGTCTTATATTTGTGTTGTCCCTTCACATTATGTACAGGTAGCGTTTGAAAAATTCGATTCTGTATTCACACAGACATTGGTTTCAACTATGGCTAAATCACCTAACCAGTTTTGTCATATACTGGGAAACATACCGTGTTGGGTTGGTAATATTAAATGGCATGACACTGATAATCGCTTAGCAAAGTGTCTAGTACATAGCTAAGCACAAACATAAAAACTAAAAACCAACAAAAACAAACAAACAAAAAAACCCTTGGAACTCTTTTTTGAGTCACACATCTCCACACAGGTGTGTGTGGTGACATGTCCGAGGTCTCACCTTTCGTGTCAGACAGGACATTTAGAAAGCCAGGCTTTTCCTCTAAGGAGACTGAAAGTTGAGGCAATTAGGGAATTCGCTAAGTCAGTATCCTTAAAAGGACTAGGTGGGGGAAAGCGGCCTCCGGCACGGACAAAGTTTTCACCACAGAAAACCGCCACCACAGACCCTCTCGACCTTTCTCTCGTCTCGGGCAGGCACGAACTACACTTCCCAGCAGCCCTTAGGCTGCTTCCGGTGCAGCGCGCGCCAGCGCCCCGTTTTACGGCCGCATCTTTTACGTCAGTTCGATCCGTAAGCTCCTACGGCTGAAACCGAGTTCCTCGATATGGGTTCCTTCGTTTCCCAGCCTTTGGATTCCGCCAAGGTCGCTGCACCGCCTGAGGCTGCCTCCTCCGCCAAGCCCGCTCCCATCTCTGCACCCGGAGTGGCGACCTCTCCAGCGCAATCCCCTCTATTTAATAATTGCTGGAGCTGTCGCGTGCTCTCCGGGTCGGGGCTGATAGGGGCGGGCGGGTACGTGTACTGGGTGGCGCGGAAGCCCATGAAGCTGGGATACGCCCCCGGTCCAGGGACTATTGCACAGATGGTCTTCGGCATCAGTGAGAGTCGGGGCACTACTGTTGGGCTAGGGGAGAGGGAGATGAGGGGCGCGGCCACGTGGGTGGGGGAAGGGCGCTCGGTTTGGTCACGTGGCGGGAGGCAATTTCCCCTCCCCCCGACCTCTCCCCAGTAAGACACAGGGCGGGGAGAAATTGTTGGAACGCGTTTCTTCTTTTTTTATTTTTTCCCTTTAAATCACAGTATTTTTTGAGAATTCTTAACTAGCCTCAATCTTCTTAAGAGCTATTAAAGATAGGTATGAGTATAGCAGTCCCATTTTCCTGTTGAATAAATCGAGGCAAAGAGAAGAAATACCATGTCCAAGGTCAGACATCCAGGATAAGACACAGCTAGCTTTTGATCCCAGGTTTATGTGTCACCAAAACCTGTGCTGCTTTAGATTGTGGAGAAAGCCTAATTGAGAGCACTTGACCTTGGTTTAAGAATTTGGCTTTGAAAGCATGTTGTAGAGATTTGTTCAAAGCCCCCACACTAGGTCTACCACTGGGTGCTGTGGCTACAGACTTTATTTGTACCATTACTAAGTTATTATCAAAATGTCTTCCAGTAAAATGTAGTGATTCTTTTAGCTCTTGAGACCAGTTGAGTGAATAGAATTTTAGGTTTTCAGACCTCTTACCTTCTTAACTAGATTGCTCAGATCAATTCCCTTTTAGTGCCTTTCTTGCTTTGGAGAATTAACAGGATTTTTTTTTTCTTCTCAACTTTCTTTTTCTGAGCTTCACTCTTCTATAAGAAAGTTATAACGGTGATTGAATCTTCAAGGAGTATTGTGATAGTTATATAAGATGACATATGTGAAAGCACCTGGTAAACTGAAGTGCAGCATAACACATAAAGTACTGTTTTTTTTCCCCCCTAGGCATGGCTTGTTGGGGTGTAGTCATACTCTCAGACCCCAAAGGGAAGGCTTTCCGTGCTGGTTGAAAGTACCACCAGTGAATTTGTCATCTCTCCGTGTCCCCATGACATAGAGCAAACATAGAGCATATGGATATTCTGGACAGAAACATGGACATTGACAGACTTCAGTCCTGCGGATACTACAAGACTGAAAAGACAAACATGGATTGATTGTCATTCATTGGTAGTGATTGCTTGTGGCCTTCTTTGCAGATTCCACAGGGATCAATAAATCCCTCAGAGAAGAGAAGAGTTTCTATGTCTTATCTGGGGAAGGAGAGTATACTTTAAAAAAAAAAAGGAAATGATAAACCAAATAGGAATGTGAGCTAAACTTATTTTAAATAGTTCTTTTACCCTCTCCCATAATTGGGTCAACACCTACTATCAACCTAATCCTGGATAAGCATCATGCAATAAGCTGAAGTACAATTCAGTTATGTGATGTTAGTGCATATAGAAGTTTTAAGTTAGCAGGGACCAGAGAGGTCCCAAAGCAGGGTACTTCCTTAAAGGCCCATGACACATGATCATCAACTAAAATACCAATGAAGACAAGTTATTACCTACTTAAAAGGCAGGCCATTCTATTGATGGACAGCTATAGTCCTGAAATTTTCTTAGGTTAAACCCAAATTACATAAATCTAACTTGATGGTCTTGGCTTGACTTACTGAATACATAGAATAACACTTAAATACTGTAATATAATTTTAATGTCTTTTCCAGAATTTGTACTATTGTGAATATTTAACCAAATAAGAGTTTTTCCATATAAACTTGCCCACACATCAGCTATATTGCCCAACTATGTTTGGTTCTTCCCAACTTGGAATCACTTAACCAGATGTGAGCAAGGTATTGTTCCATCATGTCTATAGGCAGTTGGGAATAATGCCCCTCCCTTCCAAAAACAGGTTACTTAGAGTTTGTAGTTAAAAATTTTGTTTTCCTTTTGAAGTGTGTTCTAAAATTTACTTTGATTTTTGCCAAAGCTATGTCAGAGACCCAAGGTTTCTTTTTAAGGATGAGTCTTCAGAGGGAAAAAGAGACATGGCCTTAGTCCTGCAAGCAGGAAGTGCACTTAGTGCCCCTATTATCTTCTCATTTCTTGGGGATGAAGTGGGGAGAGCAGGATTAACAGGCTCAAGAGTCAGTGGATTATTACTCAGTAACTCAAGAATACCAGCTTAATTACGATTTATCAACTTTAGAACCTCTTTACAGCATGGAAATGAGAGTTTATAAAGGCTCATAATTACCTTTAGCAAAGAAGAGAAAAAGTACAAAAATGGGTAATTTAAAATGCACTTACAGTTATCTTTGGAACATAGATCAAAATGTGAACATACATGTGAACACTGACATTTCTCATGATATCTAAGACACTTAGCACAACCCTTACATAATGTAAACTTTGTTATCTCCAGATGATCAGGTAATCATTATACCATCTCTTGTTCCCTTTGTGTATTGCACTGACTCGTCTAGAATCCTGTGACCATCTAACAATAGGTCTGAACGTTTTAAAGGACTTGAATATAGATTGATCCTTAGGATCTTGCTGTGTACTGGGGGGAGAGGTGTGGGGTCTCTTTGTTCCTAGGCCAACTGCTGGGACAGCTGTTGCTGGCAGCACTGAAGTGTGCCAAATGCAGATCAATCTAAAAAGTTCTGGAGTTCACCTGACCAGGACCAATTGCAGAGACAGCTGTTGCTGGTGGCCCTAGAGGTTAAGCATTTCAGCCATGATTTGTACTTTACCTCCACCCTCAGCTCAGCATTTGCTCCCTGCTCTTTTTTATTACTGGTTTCCCAGCCTGGTGTGTCTGAATTAGGTGCCTCTTGAATGAAGCCACTTGATTTGACAACATAAAATATATTGCTCCTAAATTAAATATATGTTCAGGGCAAGCATATGTTCAACTACCCCTCAAACCAGACTTGGCCTCAACTGATTTACTGCCAGGGCTACATTGATCAAACCGACATTCTCAAATCTTGAAGTGAGGAATAGTAAGCAATTCTGAGTTGAAAAGCTACTTTTTAAAATGACAGATAAATCCTTGCCTTGACCCAATGATTATACAGGTGTTAGGGGCAAAGAGTCAGAGGTGAAGGACCTATAATTACACATCACTAAGAGGTATCCTAAGAGCCTGAGGGGAAAAATATGTCACTCTCCTAGATGTATGTCACTTGTCCTTAGCGATATTCAACAACTTGTCATTCATATGTAAATGGAATGTAGAGAAATAGCCAAAAGGGCAAATGTTAAATGTAGCAATGCCTCTAAAAATCTCTGCTTAGTCCTAGGACTGAACTTGCATGTACTTCAGGAGCATGGTAGGCAGGATTTTTAAAATGGTCTCCAGGTTCCCAGCCTCCGGATGTCCATACACCTTCTCCCAGTTATTCAGTCAAACACCATTCTAGGTACTGCTGTGAAGGAAATTTGCAGATATAATTAAGGTCTCAGATCAGTTGATCTTAAGGAGATTATCCAGATGGGCTAATCACATGAATCCATTAAATCTTGGTGCAGAGGTCATAGACCTGAGAAGCCAAGGATTAGAAGCAGGAGAGGTGGGGGGTGTCAATGCATGAAAAGTTCATTGGAGGCTGGAAGAAAGAAACCATCCACGTTGAAAACTGCCTGTGGGGGCCATATGACTAGGGACTGCAGGCAGCCTGGAGTGCTGAGAATGATCACCAGCCAACAGCTGAAAGACAAACAAGGACCCTAGTTCCACAACTGGAAGGAAGTGAATTCTGCCAGCCACCTGTGAGCTTGGAAGAGGACTGTGTGAGAACCAAGAACCGCAGCCCTGGTCAATACCTTGATTTCAGCCCAGTGAGACCTTAAGCAAAGTAACGTGAAACTGGGAGCTAGTAAATTTGTTTTAAGTTGCTGAGTTTGTGGTTATTTGTTATACAGTGTAGACAATGAATACCAGGAATCAGGAGTGTTCTGTGTTGTCATGGTCATAGTAGATGGCACACCATACCAAATACACACCCTCATTCTGGGTATTCAGGAAGTAGCCAGAAGGGGCCATCTGAATAGCATTTGCCTTTACAGTTATGGTCTTCGCTTGTTCTTTTACTGGTGTTTTACTTGGATAGTTTGTATTTTCTGTTTTCTGGAACAATTGTTCCACTACTAAACATAAAAAAAAATCTGACAGCAACCTTTTTATGTGCCAAGCATTATTCTGACTAAGTGCTCTGCAGGTATTGTTTAATCCTCTCAGCAACCCTGTTTTACAGATAAGATGACTGAGGCCTGGAGCAGGTAAGAATTTTCCCAAAGCCTCAAGTGATGAATTTGGTTAAGCTTGGTTAAGAGCACTTTTTGGGAACTGGGAATTCATGCTGCTACAGTCATTTTCTCAACATCCATTCTCAAAATGTTTAGGTATCAAAATTAGAAATTTTAAATTCTGATTTTCCATTTTTTTCTTGGTTATCCCTTAGTTTAACATGCATCATTAATCCCTTGGTTTCTTCTTCTTTATAATTGAGATCATATCACTTACTACTCTGACAGCAATTTACTTGTTAATCCAGAACAAGAAATTCTTATCTCCCTAAGCAGGCTCAGACAATTCCCTGACTTTACCCTAGTCTGTCTCCTGACCTTAGAACATTCTCCTGAACCTCAGACTCTATTTTCCAGCCTCATCATGGCACGCTACATGTCTGACACCAGAGTCCCAGCTTGTCTCAGTAAACTCTTATCTCCCTCCTACCAATTAGTGCTCCTCTGTTTTCTATCTCCATCCATAGAACTTCCATCTCATCAGCTGTCAAAGTCAGAAACTGTGGAATTATCTACCACTCTCTTTATTCTCATTCTTCTGATCTGTTAACAAGTCCTGGTTATTTTAACCCTTTACTGTTCTTTCCTATCCATTCCCATTGCTGCTAACATCATTTCTCATTTAGATTACCATAATAGATTCTTAATTTCTCCTTGTTTCCTGGACTCCCCTCTCATCGGCCCTCCACACTCTAGACAGAGCAATCTTACAACATGTCTCAGTTTAAAACACTGCATTTAAAAGATTGCTCAGTAGTTAGTTATGCATATGTCCCTCCCCACCAATTGTGTACTCCTCAAGAAGAGGATTGTGCTTTTTGCATCTTCATGTTACCCTTCCCCAGCCACAGCAGCAAACATGCCAGCCACTTGGTTGGTGTTCAGTAAATATTTGATGAATAAGTGAATGAAGGGCTGAACAAATTAATAAGGAAAGAAAAAAATATTTGTTTTATTTGACAACTTTAGAGTATTTCTGTGGCTCTTAGCTCAGTTACCCATCACCCCTTGCCCAGCAGCATCAGCATTACTGGAAAACTCATTAAAAATGTAAATTCTTAGCCCTATGCCAGACCTACACCCTAAATCAGGAGCCCTGGAATTGGAGCCTACCAACCTGTATTTTAACAAGCTCTGTAGATGATTCAAATGACTGCTTACATTTGAGAATCATTGGTGTGGTTGAACCTGGCTGACGTGTATAGAACATATTTCGGCTGTACCAGCGGGAAGAATACCTGAACATCTGGACATTTGACTCAGGTTCTAATCTCAGTTCTGCCACCAGCTCCTAATATGCTCTTGAGAAAGTCACAACCTTTTAGATCACAAATGTTACCATCCATAAGTTCAGAAGATCGGACTAGGTAGTTTCTAAATTCCCTTTCAGCACTAAGGGCCTCTCTTTGCATAAGGAAGGAGATGTATTCTCAAGTTCTGAAGGACAGAGAGAGCAGCGGGGAGCTGAGAAAAAATGGAAACAGCACTCTCTGCAGTGATCCTGTGATGCTGCCGCAGAAGATCAGACCACTATTCCTGCAAGTTCACTCGCGAGAAACTTGCGGCTGCAAATGCCTGATACTTCACAGGAATTTAGCAACCCCTCACCCCAATTAGCGCACTTGGCCAACCAAACAACTCTACAGGGGAGGGAAGAGGTCCTTCCCAACCTTCTTGTGATCACATCATGCTCTGAAGCATGAAATGTGATTACCCTTTTCTAGCCTGAATAACTGCCCAAGCGTTCAAAAGAAATAAGGGAAGTCAAGGAAGCACTGGGCTGGATGAAGGGGTGGTTGTATATAGTCCCTTTCCATTTCCCAAGAACCCAAATAGGAAAATCCCTCCTTCAGTTTAATCCTGCATAATATTGATTTAATGATATGAATTAAATTAAACACATTATGATGAAAATAGACGCCAAAATCCTCACCAAAATTTTAGCAAATAGAATCCAACAACACATAAAAAAGATTATACACCATAACCAAGTGGGGTTCATCCCAGGGACACAAGGCTGGTTCAACATACGCAAATCAATCAGTGTAATACATCACATCAACAAGAGAAAGGACAAAAACCACATGATCATCTCAATTGATGCAGAAAAAGCATTTGATAAAATTCAACACCCATTTATGATAAAAACTCTCGCCAAAGTGGGTATAGAGGGAACATATCTCAACATAATAAAAGCTATATATGACAAACCTACAGCCAGCATAGTACTCAACAGTGAAAAACTCAAAAACTTCCCACTAAAATCTGGGACAAGACAAGGATGCCCACTATCACCACTCCTATTCAACATAGTCCTGGAAGTCCTAGCCACAGCAGTCGGGCAAGAGAAAGAAATAAAAGGGATCCAAATTGGAAAAGAAGAGGTAAAAGTGTCATTATATGCTGATGACATGTTACTATATACAGAAAACCCTAAAAGGTCCACACAAAAGCTACTAGAGCTGATTGAAGAATTCAGCAAGGTAGCAGGTTACAAAATTAACATTCAAAAATCAGTTGCATTTCTTTACACTAACGATAAATCAACAGAAGAAGAAAGTAAAGAAACAATCCCCTTTAAAATAGCACCCAAAGTAATAAAATATCTGGGAATAAATCTAACCAAGGAGGTGAAAGAATTATACACAGAAAACTATAAACCATTGATGAAGGAAATTAAAGAAGACTTTAAAAAATGGAAAGATATTCCATGCTCTTGGATTGGAAGAATCAATATTGTTAAAATGGTCACACTGCCCAAGGCAATCTACAGATTTAATGCAATCCCTATCCAATTACCGAGGACGTATTTCACAGAACTAGAAAAAATCATAATAAAATTCATATGGAACCATCAAAGACCTAGAATTGCCAAAGCATTACTGAAGAGAAAGAAAGAGGCTGAAGGAATAACTCTCCCAGACTTCAGACAATACTATAGAGCTACAATCATCAAGACAGCATGGTATTGGTACAAAAACAGACATATAGACCAATGGAACAGAATAGAGAGCCCAGAAATGAACCCACAAACTTTTGGTCAACTCATCTTTGACAAAGGAGGCAAGAATATACATTGGAATAAAGACAGTCTTTTCAGCAAATGGTGTTGGGAAAACTGGACAGCAGCATGTAAAACAATGAAGCTAGAACACTCACTTACACCATATACAAAAATCAACTCAAAATGGATTAAAGACTTAAACATAAGACAAGATACAATAAAACTCCTAGAGGAAAACATAGGCAAAACATTATCTGACATACATCTCAAAAATTTTCTCCTAGAAGAAATAAAAGCAAGAATAAACAAATGGGACCTAATGAAACTTACAAGCTTCTGCACAGCAAAGGAAACCAGAAGTAAAACAAGAAGAAAACCTACGGAATGGGAGAAAATTTTTGCAAGTGAAACCGACAAAGGCTTGATCTCCAGAATATATAAGCAGCTCATACGACTCAATAAGAAAAAAATAAACAACCCAATCCAAAAACGGGCAGAAGACCTAAACAAGCAATTCTCCAAGGAAGACATACAAATGATCAAAAAGCACATGAAAAAATGCTCAATATCACTAATTATCAGAGAAATGCAAATCAAAACTACAATGAGGTATCACCTCACACCAGTCAGAATGGCCGTCATTCAAAAATCCACAAATGACAAATGCTGGAGAGGCTGTGGAGAAAGGGGAACCCTCCTACACTGCTGGTGGGAATGCAGTTTGGTGCAGCCACTATGGAAAACAGTGTGGAGATTCCTCAAAAGACTAGGAATAGACCTACCATATGAGCCAAGAATCCCACCTCTGGGCTTGTATCCAGAAGGAAATCTACTTCAGGATGACACCTGCACCCCAGTGTTCATAGCAGCACTATTTACAATAGCCAAAACATGGAAACAGCCTACATGTCCATCAACAGGTGACTGGATAAAGAAGATGTGGTATATTTATACAATGGAATACTACTCAGCCATAAAAACCGACAACATAATGCCATTTGCAGCAACATGGATGCTCCTGGAGAATGTCATTCTAAGTGAAGTAAGCCAGAAAGAGAAAGGAAAATACCATATGAGATCGCTCATATGTGGAATCTAAAAAACAAAAACAAAAACAAACAAACAAACAAAAACAAAGCGTAAATAAAGGACAGAAATAGACTCACAGACAGAGAATACAGACTTGTGGTTACCAGGGGGGCGGAGGGTGGGAAGGGATAGACTGGGATTTCAAAATTGTAGAATAGACTACACTGTATAGCACAGGGAAATATACACAAAGTTATGATAACTCACAGAGAAAAAAATGTGACAATGAGTGTGTATATGTCCATGAATAACTGAAAAATTGTGCTGAACACTGGAATTTGACACAACATTGTAAAATGATTATAAATCAATAAAAAATGTTAAAAAAAAAAGAAAAAAAACACATTATTTAGGCTGTGTCTTGAATAATAACAAACTTCAGCAAAAGAAAAGGTGCCATCAGTGAGTGGGCAAAGCAGACCAATAAAAAATGCACATTCTGTCCTGTACCTGGAGGTACAAGATTGTGTGTGTGTGTATATATATACATACACATACATATTAATGGTGTCCACCTAAGTATGAAGCTAAGTGCACACAATAAAACCCGAATGATGACTTTATGACTATAATGGCCAACTACAGAAATAGTCATTAAGCCAGGGACCAGGGGCCAGTTTTGGTGAAAGCCCTAGATTCTGGTCATGTTACCACCAAAAAGGTCCTAATATCTAGAAGAAATCTGGCCTCATTTCCTTCAAGGGAATTACCATTTTCAGGCATTTCAGGTGCATTGTGTTAAGATTCTGCCCAAATACGTATTTATTAGCCTTTGTTTATATGTCAAGTACTCTGCTAGGTGAGTTAGGAGTATGGCAGAGTCCTTGCTCAAAGAAGTTGAGAGTCAATTGGGAGAGCCAGACTCTTTACAAAGTGATTGTGATATAAGCAAGTTTTATACACTGAGTACAGGAGAGCAAGGAAAAGGGATATTTTATATCTTCTTACACTGGCACAGAAATCAAGTCTGATATCTTACCCAGAGTAAAGCCTAGTCACCAGTGGGACAAACTTTTGACCTGGGTGCCACCCAGCAGGAGGATGAATAAAATAGACACATGCCAAGAAGCCAGGCTACCCACACTCCTATCCAGGCAGGTCATCAAACCGAAACTGTAAGGGGATATACTCCAAGTTCCTGACTTGGGGTTGTTTTAAGCGGCATGCTGTGCAGCCATGCTTAGAACTGTGTGACAGAGAACTGCAAAACGCCTGTCAAAACCTAGACAAGTGAAAGACAGGCAAACTGGAGGGAGGCCTGCTCTCCATACTCATCATCCTGTGAACACCTGTTACCAGCAGAGCAAGCTGACAGACACATTTGGCACGTGTTGGCAGCACCAGCAGAATCAGCACTTTCTCATGATTTAGTGAAAACGTGATCCTTTCTCCATGGCTTCTGCTGCACAAACCCATTACAGTTTCCTTTGCTGTATAGTTATTATAAGTGAGAGGCGGAGATAAGTAAACTTGAGTAGATTTTACCGTGGTTGAAATAGGGATACTGAAAATTCTGGCAACATTTTTTTTTTCAAATGAGGAAAAAAAATCACACTATCCCCGCATGTAGGGAGTTTTTCAATTGACAAGTCATTTTCTTTCATTCATTCACACACTTGGGTCTACAGCAGGGCAAGAGAATAAGCTGGGCATCTCCCATAGTTCCCATTTTACATATGAAGAAATGGAGGTGGTTTGGGGAAGTCGAGAGACTCTGTAATCACCAGTAACAAGCAGACTGGTCATGTGAGCTCAGGTCTTCGGAACCTTTGCAGGATGCTCCTCCCACACTGCTTCTCTAAGAATTCAAGGAGGTGTGCCTATTCTAACCAGCTTTCTTTCTGGTAGGGAGCAGTTTAGGTTGTGCCTTCTAAAACAACAGAAGTTCAATTTGTCTGCCTCGGATTAAATGCAGTGACTCCGTCTTTGGAAGCCCGAGGTTCAGAGGGACAAGGACAATGCAGACAAAATGTGTGCTTTAGAGCCAGCTAGTTGGAAGCAGCTTGTCCCTAAACTACATTATTTGAGTCTCAGCTCCCTGATCTATAAGAAGTGAATAGTCACACCCCGAGCTTTCATGGGGACTCATGTGTTCAATGACTGTCATGTACTAAGCAGTCAATAACTGATCACTGATACTGTTTTTAATAGTATATTTTGATTTAATTGTATAATTGTATAAATATTTAATTAGTATAAAAACTCCTCTTGTCAGCTGAGGACTCAGGCTCTGGATGTGGGAAAGGGGCTGCCACACTAGTGTCCAAGGGATTGGGTGTTTGGGGTCACATCGTGCAGATGCCAGGAAGACAGAATTTTTTTTTTTGAATGTAAAATCCAAGTCACATTTGTGTTTGCGATTTGGCTCAATTCATTCCAATTTTTTATTTTAAAATGTTTCACTTAGTTAGAAATGTAACTTTAAAATAAAGAGCAAATGAAAAATAAAAAATAGAAAAGACAAAGTCTATCTAGAAAGAAGTGTTCCTCGGAGGGGGCCCCAGAGTTGGCTCTATGAATATGCCAGCTGCCAGTTTGTTTAATTATTATGTGGTTTAAATATATCCCTGTCTGAGAGGGAGGAGGGCAACTGACAGCAGCCTCAGCTTCCTGCGACGCTTGATGCTTATTTCACCAAGCTGGCTGTGGGACTGACACGCTTTCCCTTGACATGTGCACTAAATGACTCCCCTGTGTTGAACCCTTTCTCCACCACTTAGTGACTGTCTCACTTCCTCGTCTGGAAAACAGGGATGTTCCTGCCTGTCTTGCCCATCCTGTGGCTTTTTCATGTAGATCAAATAAAATAAATGGGTATGTGTAAGTCTTTGAAACTGTGTTTACCACATCTTATTTACTTGTAATTTTTCAAAAATAGGCAGTGCAACTCAGAAAATGGAGTTACACTAGTGGTGCTGCTAAACATCCCAAATCCAAGATCTTTCAGGTTATCCCATTTCTCTGTAATATTAGACATTTTCATTTTCCACCAGTTTAGCTCTTCAAAAACACCACTGTGATGCAGATCCTAGAATAAACATTATGATTTCTTGGAGCTTGCCGTCTAATAAAGGCATACCTCGAAGATATTGTGTGTTTGGTTCTAGACCAAAGCAATAAAGTGAGTCACACAAGTTTTTTGGTTTCCCACTGCATGTAAAAGTTATGTTTACACAATACTGCAGTCTATTAAATGTACAATAGCATTATGTCTAAAAAATGTACATATCTTAATTAAATAGTACTTTATTGCTAAAAAAAATGCTAACTATCATCTGATCATTCTGCAAATGTAATCTTTTTGCAATAGTAACATCAAGGAACGCTAATCACAGATCATGGTAACAAATGTAATGATAATGAAAAAGTTTGAAAAATTGCAGAATTACCAAAATGTGACAGAAGGGCAAAGTAAACAAATACATTGGGAAAATGGCGCCCATTAGACTTCCTTGATGCAAAGTTGCCACAAACATTCAATATGTAAAAAAAGGCAGTATCTGAAGTGTAGTAAAACCAGGCATGCCTACTATTTACAATAGCCAAACATGGAAACAGCCTAAATGCCCATCAACAGATGACTGGATAAAGAAGATGTGGTATATTTATACAATGGAATACTATTCAGCCATAAAAACCAACAACATAACACCATTTGCAGCAACATAGATGTTCCTGGAGAATGTCATTCTAAGTGAAGTAAGCCAGAAAGAGAAAGAAAAATACCATATGAGATTGCTCATATGTGGAATCTAAAAAAAAAAAAAAAAAAAAAAAGGAAAAAGAACACAAATACAAAACAGAAACAGACTCATAGACATAGAATACAAACTTGTGGTTGCCAAGGGGGTGGAGGGTGGGAAGGGACAGAGTGGGATTTCAAAATTCATAGATACTGACAGGCATATGTAGAACAGATAAACAAGATTATACTGTATAGCACAGGGAAATATATAAAAGATCTTGTGGTAGCTCACAGAGAAAAAAAAAAGTGACAATAAGTATAAGTATGTTCATGTATAACTAAAAAATTGTGCTCTACACTGGAATTTGACACAACATTGTAAAATGACTATAACTCAATAAAAACATTTTTAAATAAAAATAAATGAAAATTTTTTAAAAATCTGAAAAAAAGTAAAAAAAACCAAAAAAACTAGGCATGCCTGTAGACAATCTTGTTAAATTAGACTTTCAGCTTTGAATCCTTTGAATCAGAGGATTAACCATCAGCCGTGCTCCCTCCTTCTGCCAATAATTCACATACTGTTCCATGATTCCACTCCCCTTTCTTCTGACCTGTGACATGAAATATGGCAGCTCTTTCCAGGATTATTCTAGTCAGCACCCCAGCTGTTTAGGAGCATAGCCATTCCTCCTAACAATCAGAGTCAAATGGAATATCCCAGCTGGGCTCATGGGCCACTATATACTCCAGGTGTACTTTAGTGACATTTTACTTCCTCTGTAAAACCATGTTACTTAGTCTATAATAAAGACATACCTGAACTTGAGATCCATTAACACTGATAGCATTTCTCAAGTACTCAACTGTCTCTCAGAGTTCAAGTTGGCTAAGGTGCTCCAGCTTATATTCTTTTCTTTTTCTATTTGGACTTTAGTTGGAACATCATGCCTAGTTAAGGGCTTTTCTTTTATAGTTCAGAAAATGCTGCTGATATTTAAAAATTACTATAAGATCTCTTTTATATTCAGGATTTTTTCCTACTGAATTTAGCCTTCACTTACTTCCTTGAATGCATGTTATATATGTATGTGTGTGTAATGTATACTATAGATATTTCATATAAGATATATATATATATTTAATTAAGACAGTACTTGAATAACATGCTAATTTCTGCCAAGTCTGTTTTGTTTAAAGTCATCTAGATACAGTCAGATATGGAACAAAGAAGGAGGCAGAAGTTTAGGCTTCAAATCTCAGGGCTGCCAAGGGTGATCTTAAATAAGTCAATGATAATGATTCTCAAATTTACGTCTCTGGACCCCAAATCTTCCTGACCTCCAGACTCATATATTCAACTGTCTTTTGACATTGCTGTTTGGATGACTAATAGGTGTCTTGAATTTAACCCATCCAAAACCAAAATCAAGAACCTCTTGATTTCTCCTTTCACGTTTCACATCCACTCCATCTCTTCGTCCCATTTAAAAAGCTGCATCTCCATGCTCCCAGATGCTCATATCAAAAGCCTAGAAATCATCTTTGACAGTGCTCTTCCTTTTACACTCCACACCTGTTAAATTAACTAAACAAGGGGGCCATTAGACTGAGGTGACTCTAAGGGCTTAGAAGCCTAAGTAAGCAAACCAAATTCTAAGTCTATAAATGACTCAAGGTGATGAAATCAAAACACTAAGGACAGCCAATCACAAACAACCAACTAGGCTTTAAGCTACAGCCAATCAAATTACTTCCTTTCTTTAACCCCATACTTTCTCCATACAAGTTTTTCCCCTAGCTTCTGTCCAAAAGGGCTCCTAACCACTTTTGGTTTGGTGTTGCCCAATTCAAATCGATTTTTGCTCAAATAAACTCATACAATTTTTAATATGCCTCAAGTTTATTTTTTTAACACATCCAACCCCTCAGCAAATCCCGTTAATTTTATCTTCAGAATATTCCTAAAATCTGACCCCATATCACCACTTGTCACCCTGCTTCAATCACCCCCAGCTGTTGCCTGGACCATTATAATCCTCTCCTGACTAGTTTTTCTGCTTCCTGTCTTACACACCCAACAGTTTCACACTGCAGCTAGCACGATCAATTCAAATGTAACTTGGATCACGTTACCCTCTTTCCTGAAACCCAACAATCGCCAATCTTGTCCTATTATTCTTAGAATAGATTCTAAGCTTCTTATCTTGGTCTTCTAGGCCTTATACATTAAACCCCAATATTTGTATGATCTCTCTTCGCACAGTCTCTCTCTTGCTCAAAGAGTTCCAAACACACTTCGTGCTATCTCTCAAACACATTACATCCTTCAGCCCAGAGTTTCTACACATACTATTCTCTCTGCCTGAGACTCCTCGCCTAAGTAGTCAAATAGCTTGTCCCTTGCATCAGTCAGGTGTTTGCTCAAACTCCCTCGGAGTATTTTCCATTATACCCAGAAGAGCTCCCACTCTATTGTACTTTCTTTCTCTTCCTAACTCCCATCACTCCCCGACATTCTGCTCAAACATATACCCACAATTCTTCACTCCTCGATTGAACATAAGTGCCATGAGGACAGAAACTTAGAGTGTTTTGTTTACAACTTCATACCCAGTAACTGGGAGACTGCTTGGTATTCATTAAAAGGTAAATGAAAAATTGTCAATGAATGAAAACATGTAGGTCCTGGGCATGTTTCCATTCTCTAAAATAAAGTTTTCAACAATATGATCTATAAGGTTGCCACTAGCTTTAAAAGCCCATGATTCCTTGCTTTATGATCTTGCTTTGTTATGCACACAGAAACAACTGTGGCAGAAAACAATAGCATAGGAGGCAATGAGCTGGACCAAATAGCATCGCTACCATAACTTTTAAGGATTTGCTTTTAAGTCTTCTTCTGATTAAAATTCTCATTCATAGAATTTATATGGAAAATTCTATGGAAAATAAATGAGGACAGCTAATGCAATGGGTGCAAAGAATCCAATTTTGCCAAATTAAGCAAACCAAGAACCTGGTGAGGTCCCAAGGGTTGGGGCCAGTTTTCCTATCTCCAAATAGCTTTACACAAGTAGCCACAGAGACAAGGACATCGTCAAATTTTTCTGTTTGAGGTCCTAATTTGTAGGAACTGCCTAGGGAGTACATTATAATCAAATGAGCAATCTGATTCTGATGACCTTTTCCAACACATCCTGTGGGTGTTGACAAATCATACATTATCTGAGCTTCAGCCATTGAATGCACTGACTGAAATAATGAAATGCGTAGTTGCAGAAATTGATCTGTATGTTTAAGGTGCAGAGATAGAGCTCTTTTATAATGTTCATGGTTGAAAACCCTTTTTGGCTTCCATTCAACATGAGGAAGCTTAGAATCAATTCAGAGTAACCCCAGTACTGCTCTTGGGATGGATAAGAGGGACAATACAGTTTATTTTCAAACATCCTTACTCACAGTCAAGTGCTCCCAGACAGTACAAAAGATGTACAAATTGTTCTTTACTTTGAGATGAAACTTCCATCCCATAATCATCCAAAGGGGCTAGAGTTTTGAAGTGGCTTCTCACATATCACAGTTGACTTCTGCTTTTACCTTCATTGTCATTAGGAAAGCAGACCCCTTTCGCTGAGGCCAAAAAGGTCTATTTGACCTGTCTGCTCTTCTCTCTGGGGGCCTTCCTCTTCTTAAGTCTCTGGCCCAAGTTAATTATTTGTGGGTGGGGGTGTGACAGCGGGCAGTATTTGGGAAGCTTCAAGTGGAGGCCTGGTAAGATAACAGAACAGTTTTATGCTGATAAAATAAATCTCTTCTTTGCACAGCTAGAGTTTCTGTTTCTTTCCTCGTTTGATCTGAGCTACCAAATTCCTCCTTTTGTTATCCCGATTTTAATGTCTAATCCCCATGACAGAGGAAGAATGGGAGAAAGAAAGAAGTTCATCTCATCACAATTAGCAAAATAAACTGGAAAAGGGTTTGAAGGAGACTTGCTCACAAGATGGATTTTAGGGAAGACCAAGGCAAGGGTGTTAAGTAACAGTGAACAACAACAGCTGGAGAATCTAAAGAGTCAGGCTTTAGAACCCAGCGTTCTATTTACTATACAATGATATATATATTACACGTATAGGTTCTGTACATTAGCTTAGAATCCCATTGGAGTGTCAGAGATCTGGTTCTGCTTTGGCAAGTCATAAGTGAGAAGAAAGAAAAGCAAATGAAAGTGCTAGATCAGCTCTTGATTGACAGCTCTGTTGCCAAAATTATAGCCAAGTTTAAACCTCAGGTTCATGAGACGTACTGCTGCAAACTGAAAAGAAAAATCCACCAACACACTTGAGCACCTGAGATCAGAATGTGCAAAACATTGTGCTCAACATTCCAACTGTAGTCCTGAAAATAACATCAGGCAGAGTAGGGAGCCATAAAATGTGAAGTCAAAAGGCTGACTGAATTGTCAATGGAAGGTTCATTACTAACCGTGATGTGCTCCTTTGCATTTACCCAGACAATCTAAGGCTATGACATTCACATGTAGTTCTTTATGTGAATCCAAGCCTTACTGCTGCTTCCCCAGAAAGAAATGGGGAGAGAATTAAAATATTTTAACATCTTCTGCAGTTTCACCAAAAGTCCAGGAGTAGTTTTAGATATATATGAAGGACCTCATCAGAAATAAAAGTGTAAGACTTTTAAAAATTTCATTCATATGTGTAATAATAAATACTGGCATCATTTCAGGTACTTTTCAAATCCATCTGCATGTGCATCTTCAAAATATTTCAAAGACAGGGAAAAGGTGAACGATTCCCTGATACCAATGAGGGTTATTAAATTTAAGGAAAAAGAAAGAGAAAATAGCCTTTCTGCTTCTTGTAACATAGTAATCCAAAGGTCTTTTCCAATTGAAAAGAGCAACTTCTAAACATATATCTAAACGTAAATCTGTGTCCAAGGTTTGGACTGCTTTTTGACAACACACGACATAAATCCTGCTTAGGGAATAATTGCCTGGGATGGTGCCGAGTTACCAAGTCATTTAAATCGATGCTGTGTGCTAGTGCACACTTAAAATTATTTACACTGCTCTTATCCTAGCTACAATCTGTTCTCTCTCGCTAATGCAGCGGAGAGCAATTTACTCCAGAATACCAAAGTCCTTCTGATTTCATTTTTGCTCCCACATCTGCTGCTCTGAGCCCAAGTCCTAGAAATAAAACCAAATAAAGAAACACATGGAAGCTTTGGGGAAAGTGGGTTTTAGAGTAAACATCAATGAAATTTTCAAAGTTCTGTTTCTGACACTTTGTTCTAATTAACTTTAATGGTTAGTTGCAGTTGTTCCTTGAGAGATTTGGAGGATTTCCTTCCTTCCTTCCTCCCTCCTTTCCTTCCTTCCTTCCTTCCTTCCTTCCTTCCTTCCTTCCTTCCTTCCTTCCTTCCTTCCCTCCTTCCTTCCTTCCCTCCTTCCTTCCTTCCCTCCTTCCTTCCTTCCCTCCTTCCTTCCTTCTTTCCCTCCTCTGTTAACTTTTTGGACACTTCTCCATTTTACAATTGAGGTAGAGGGAGTCCCTTGATAGTTTTCATCTGAAGTGAGGCTGTTGTCTATAGCTCATGTTACTTATACCACCTGAAGTAACTGGCTGTTTGTGAAAAATAAGAGAGCTCTGATCAGCAGAACTGAAATATTGGCAAATCCTGGAAGATACCAAACATCAATGTTTTGTTTAAATTTCGATTGTTTTATTATTAAACTTTCATGATATCTATTATCTACCTGAAAAGTATAGAAAGATCTTGTTTGATTGATTGATTGATCGATTTTTATGGGGAAAAAAAAAAAAGGAGGTAGAAACAAATTGCAAAATAAGACACTAGATCGTGGATAACTAGCGAAAAGTCAAAAACCTCCCCATTATGGTAACCCAAGATCTGAGATGTCCTTCTGGCTATTCTGAGGTTCCAGAGTGGAAATCTAGGAGTTGTCAACATGCCAGAGGTTGGGACATAAACAATTCTATTGGTCTTCTAGACCTTTTTCATCATGAAGGACCAGTAATCTTTTAGTAGAGACTCCTGCCTGCCTATCCCAAATCTACCTCTTTTCTTCTCAGAAAAACACCCCAACTGGGGGGAAGATATAGCTCAAGTGATAGAGCACATGCTTAGCTACACAAGGTCCTGGGTTCAATCCCCAGTACCTCCTCTAAAAATAAATAAATAAATAAACCTAATTTCCTCCCCCTCAAAATTAAAAAATAAATAAAAATTAAAAAAAACCCACCCCAACTTTATTCATATTTCTAGCTTTCAGGGAGGAAATAGTGAATATTCTAAGGGAAAAAAAAAACCCCACAAGATTAACCTATTCCCCTGGCGATTGGTTCAAGGATGAGCATATGACCCAGTTCCAGTCTATGAGATTAAGAGCTAACTTGCTGAGAATTTTGTCAGAGAGGTTTCCTCAGTGTTAAAACAGACAGACAAGAAAGGGTGGAGCCTCCTCTTTGATTACTGGGTCTGTAGTTGATGTCTGGCACTACTGTAGCTGTCCTGTGACCATGGCATGAACCAGTATGAGGACAAGCCAACAAGCTATAGATGGTAGAGGAGGAAGACAGACAGCCTTGTGACCTTGATGACATTGTTAACCCAATGAAAGTATCCTATTAAGACCTGCTATGGGAAAACAGAACCTCAGCCTACCAGAGAGGATGTTGAGGTCAATAAACTTGGTATGAGGTTGAAGAACCTTTGTAAGGAAAAAATGATCAATTTGAGTGTCATCAGCTCCCTACCCAACCTAAACCCTACCATAAATGAGTTCTGATCAACTTCTGTGCGCAAGAAGATGTAATTAATCGAGAATCAGATCATCACTCCACTCTCTGGCAAGACATGGAGAGTAAAGGTAGATCCATTTAAAGCCTCAGATGCAGAGAACAACACAGGGCTAGGAAGCAAGTATTCTTCACTGGCAGTGTAACTTGTTGGAACTCAAAGTTTGAAAGCAGGACCATATTGAGCTCTTGGATTTGGAAAGTTGGGAGCAGAAAACGACAGCATCCTGGAGAGCTGCTTTCATCAGTAGTGGAATAGTGGAAAGCCAGGACACATCATGGATCGTGTCAGAGTAATATTACTGCAAACCTGAAGAACAAGAAAGGAGATGAGGCCACCTAGGGACCACATGAGAGTATATATGTAGTACCTTCTAGGGACTTCCTAGATGCCTTGGGAGGAATTTGAGGATGGAACTACTCGTGTCCAGCCAGAGGGCTATGATTTTGTTAACTTTATTGCAACCCTAGATTATTGTGACAAGGAAAAACAAAGGTTCTCTGTTATTAAACCAACAGTCACTTTGATTTGGGTTAGAATAGGAAACTGATGTATGGAGAGACACTCCCTATAGCTACCAGGCAAAAAATGGCTTTGTTTAATGGTTTATTGGTGAGTTATTGTTATTAACACTGTTTAAATGGAGTTCATTAAAATTACCTACTCATAACATGATGAATGAATACATCCAGAGAGACTGTGTACTCATTTGAGATCTTACATGACTTAAGTTTTTAAAGTATCATTTCTGAAACATTAGTGTGTCTATGACACCTAGAATCCTTGTTTAAATTGCTGAATTCTGGAATCTGCTGCTTCTCATTATGAAGGTCGGGTGGGACCCAGGAATTTGCACTTTTAATAAGTCCCCCATGTTATTCTGATATAGGTGATCCATGGACCACACTTTAAAAAACTCTGCTCTAAGAATTATGCATTTAAGTACAGATGTTATAAATAAAAACATGTAGTTTTCTCCTCCAAGAAGGCTATGCATTTGAAATATTTTTCCACCGTTAGGAATGAGGTTGATACTGAATAGTCCTCTTGGGATCTACAAATAGTCCATGAATTGTGATTTAGCCACCCAAGAGCTATTATATTGCCATCATTTTTCTTCATAGAGGTCCCTTAAACCTTATAGGAGGAATTTTTGTTGTTGTTGTTGTTGAGGAGGGGAAATGAGAAATATGGAAGATAACACTCACTTCATATTTCCTCCCTCACTGAAAGTAGAAGCATATAAGGAGGTCAAAAGTCCACCATCCTTGAGACCAAGAAACTAAGTATTGATTTGTGGTTTTCTGAGAGCAGAGATTGCTATTCATCTTTGCATTCCTAGCACCCACCCGTGACATTGCTCTACCTACTACCTTGCATGCAAGAGAAACTTGCTAAATATCTGTCAAATGTTAGTGGATCTGGGGCACAGTTTCTGGCCTGAGCTTATAATAACCCTAAGACAGCAACAAATATATCCTAAATTCTTAGCTCTAAGAGGTAAGAGCAATGTATTTCGTTTGACCATGTGCCCACCATTATGTATAGTGGGCATCAAACAAATGTTTGTTGAATGACAAAATGGATGTATGCATATCTACAGACTCTCAAATTCTAGAATTACCTTTTATATGACATTAGTTTTCCAAACTCACTTTTTGGTAACAGAACCTTCCCTTCAAAGAAAAACTCATGTAGATTCTCTCCAAAGACAGACAAAAGCGAAGCTGAGAGACTGGAAGTTGAAGATTCCTTCCCTTTGCATCTCCACTATCCTTCAGCAATAAACAATCGCTGAGCCAATCCTCTTTACTAATTTAAAACTATTGGTCTATACAATCTTCACTAGATTCTTGTGTAGCTTTCTCTACTTCTAGATTTTATACTTTCACATCATGGGTTATAAAAAACTAACTTTTGTGTGGCTCACCTTTCTAACAATAAGTGAAAATATTTTTCCTCGTGGGTAAGATACATTTTAATCTTCTAGCCATAGGATGTACACACCCTGCATTATCTCCCTTTATAAAATATAAAGTAAAATATTCTATACAAGTTTACTTTGTTTTATTGTGCTTCAATTTTTTTTTATTTTGTTTCACATAATATGCTTTTTTTTTTTTTTTTCAAATTGAAGTTTGTGGCAACCCTGTGTCAAGCAAGTCTATCAGGACCATTTTTCCAACAGCATTTGCTCACTTCGTGTCTCTGTCACATTTTGATAATTCTCCCAATGTTTTAACCTTTTTCATTATACTATATTTGTTATGGTGATCTGTGATTAGTGATCCTTGATGCTACTATTGCAAAAAGATTTTGACTCAAAGAAGGCTGAAATGGTGGTTAGCGTTTTTTAGCAATAAAGTATTTCTTACTTAAGGTATGTACACTTTTTAAAAATATAATGTTATTGCACACTTAATAGACTGCAGTATAGCATAAACATAACTTTTATAAGCACTAGGAAACCAAAAATTTTGTATGACTCCTTTTACTGTGGTGGCCTGGAACTGAACCCACAATATCTCTAAAGTCTCCCTGTAAGTAATTAGGATGTATAGTTATTCTACAAGTTTCTTTTTAATTCATTGTACAGATTGCTTCTATCAAAAATTCTACTTATTCATGGTAGACTATGGTAGCTATATTTTTCTTTTCTCTACACACTTTCCCACCAATTTCTTCTGATTCCTTTAGTGAGCTGGGGGAAATAAAGATTATAGTGTCCCCTAAATCCAACACCAACAATAGCCCTCACCACCACCACCACCACCACCACTGTCATCTCAAGTAGGTGCATCAGCCAGGCTAGCCAATCGGAATGCTCATCTCCATAACTACAGTGACTGGCTCAAGAGTGAGACTTGAGATTGATGGAGGTGCTGGGGGGGGAAGTTCTTCTTTCCATCCTACTGCTATGCCATGAACGTGGTAGTGTGGGGATGCTGGTGATCATGTTGCTCACCACATGGGAGAAAACAAGGCAAGATGGGGAATGACCTGATGATATCATTTGACCCCTGGGTCTGGCTGTCCTCATACACTGTTCCACCTCTGACTTATCAATTGTGTGAGCTTTAACGTTCCCTGTTCCCTTAAAATAGACTGAGTTGATTTCTGTCACATAAAATTTTTTATGTCTTTTAAACCAAACATTAATTGTATTCGGAAGAAAAGGAAGAATTTATGAACTTACAGAACACTGAAGAGCATTTACCGTATTGAACTGAATTTACTCTTAATCTTCTTATTTATTTATAATCTCAAAAGAACCGTGTATACTAGATGTGAGTTTATCCTGTAGAATATTGAAAGTTTATAATTAATAAAACTTTTTTTTTTCAAATAGCTATATATTTACCTATAGAGCTACAAGGATTCTAATATTTTATTTTATTTTGACAAAATTCGCTGCATGTTTTACTTTATAGGTACCATTCAGGGTGAGAAAGGTAGAAACAAGTAAGAAGTGGGATGTTTCTATTTATCTAAAATTTATTCTCTGGTTTGTTTTTTGTTTTTGTTTTGCAATTTCCAAATTTTGAACAGAAACTATACCTTAACTTTTAAACTACTTTCAATAAATTAATAACAATAATAATAGTGAACATTTAATTAGGCTCAAATGTGCTTGATACATGCCAAGCTAAGTACTTACGTACATTAACTTAGTTGGTGTGGTAGCCACCCATCAAGATGGCCTTAGTGATCCTTGCCTCCTGGTATTCACATTCTTGTGTAGCCCTCACACTGAGTAGGGCTGACCCATGTAACCAACAAGAGACTGTGAAAAAAGATGATGTGTAACTTCTAAGGTTATGTCATAAAATATGTTGCTCTCTCTTGGATTAGTCACTCTGGAGGAAGCTAGCTGCCTTGTTGTGAGGATACTTAAGCAGCCCTACAGAGAAGTCTACATGGCACAGAACTGAGACTTCCTGCCAACAGATCCTCCAGTTGCAGTCTAGCCTTTAGATGACTAAAGCCCCAGTCATCTTCTTGACTGCAACCTCATGAGAGAACCTCAGCCAGAACCACCCAGCTAAGCTGTTTCCGGATTCCTGACACAGAAACTTGGAGATAATAACTGTGTTTTTTTAAACCCACTAAGTTCTGGGAGAATTTGTTATGCAGCAAGAGAGAACTAATACAATTGGTTCTGTTGCTATCCCCGTTTTATAAATGAAAAAAAAAAAAAAAAGAAGCTATAAAATGATCTCAAGATCACAAAGCAAATGAGTGAAAGCACCTGGATTGACACTGAAGCCTGTTATGTTTCAAAGCCCTATGCTACCTACTACCCATGCACCTTCTGGAAGAGGGACAACAAAAGTCAATCTTAAATGGCTCCTCACAGAGCAACCACTTCAACTGTTGTCTCTTTCCCACTAACCCTGGGCAAGTAAAAGGAAAACAATATGATACTGTCATTTTTATAGTTCAAAAAAAGCTGAATATTAGTAATTTCATATGTTATAAACTCGCAGAAAATAAGCCCACAGCAAAATGTCTCCTTTTTCTGTGATGTCATAAATCCTTTACAATTTTTACAAGGTTTTGAGATAGAAGCAAAGTATTTCCCAGTATTTCTCAGTAAGGTTAAAATGAATAAACATTCTATATATTAAATTCACAAATAATTATGGATTTTAGAAAAGAGGATAAGAAGAAGAATGACTCAATAAATAGATGAGAGAAAAAATACGTATGTATGCATACTTATAACAGAGGCAGGTATGCACACGGGTATCTTCTGCCTTCTCTGCTCTTCACCCTCTGCTACTCTCTTGGTCAGTGCACTTCCCAAACCTTTGTCTTAGCAAGTATTACAAACAAACTGGGCACTGAGCTAGCATCCTCATAGTCTCCACTCTTCTCTATTCCAGTCACACACACCTACAATGTCTCAGCTGCCCTCTGCACACACAATGCCCACCACAGGATGACCACCACCCTGCACTGCAATGAGAGTGTTTCTATCTGCATGAGTACATCTAAGTGCCATTGTGCACTGTCTGCCACCTGACACTCTCCAACTAGCTACACTTTTCAGCAGCTGCAGTTAATTCTACCATAACAATTCATCTTTCCCTTTTACTAGCCCCCAGCATAACCCCCTTAAGATTATTCCTGCATTTTTCTTATTTCCAGAGTGTTAAAAGCAGAACCTTGCTGGCTAAAGCAGAACCATGTGAGGTACACAACACATGAAGTTGAAATCTAAATAAGCCAGCAGGATAGACGACAAACAGAAAAAGGCACTGGGGCATCACTGTTCATATTGAAAAACTTCAGGGAGACTCAAAGGGCCCAGTAGTTCTGTCTAGAGAGTAAGGTAACATGGTGCCTTCACAGAGCAAATATTTCATAGAAAATAATGGTTTTAAGTAATGTTTCCTTAGCTCTTCTAATTATCACAGTCCTAAAATGAAAGTAGATGAGAGAAAGGGAAATAAGTCTGAATTGAGTATTCAAGAAGCATGGGTTTTGGTATAAGCTGTGCTAATAGCTACCTATATAATCTTGGCAATATCTTTTTCATTTCTCTGAGTCTTATTTTTTTCTTCTATAATATATGGTGATTTGACGATAAGATTCCTAAAGCCACTTCTGCTTTAACATTTTTGGTATTAATTAAGGAAGATGCCATAATTTAATAAAGTTGAAGAAAATTAGCTCAATGGGAAGAAGTTAAAATATTAAGATTAGAGAAATGATTAAAAGTGAGCATATAATGGTTTTTATTTTAATAAAGAGAATTTTTTAAAGATGAAGATCAGTTGGACTTAACTTTAGTCAGCATGAGAGGACATGCACTTTATTTGCTGAGACTAGTTTAAACGGAGACCTCCCTGAACTGCACTGGATGCCAAAGTTGCAATAGGCAATGGAAAAGAACATACATCTCCTCTGAAAATTTTTTTTCAAAGAGCATGTGTACTTATTTCTTCAAACGGTCTATTCTGAGCATAAAGAACATGCAGGTGGCTTTTCATTGATCCTTTGATTTCACACATTTCATGGACAGGATATTTGGCATAAAAGATTACAATTCCTACTTTTAGCCTGTATTTCCTTGTTTTTCCAGTATCCATCTGCTGTCTATCTGCCCCACTGAAGCTCACAGTGCTTGAAAACAAAAGACAAGGGCAAAACCATATGGTAAGTGCCATAGGCAGTGGTTTGTTGGTAAATTTTATGACTTTTCCCATCATAAGTAAGACTACCGCCTCTTCCTCCTCCACACACAGAGTAAGGACGAATGTTCGTATTTATTATAACTGGATGTGAAACATAAAACAAGTATCATCATAGTTAACATAACTTACTGTGTGAAGGCTTTATCTTAAAGGTTTATTAAATGATCTCATATCACTGCAGAGTAACCCTTGGAAATAAGAAATATTTTTATCTCCACTTTACAGGTGAGAAATCCAAAGACTGGAGATGTAAAGCATGTTGCCCAAGGTCACACAACTAGTAAGTGTGGAGCCAGGATTTGGATCACGGTGGTTCAATTTCAAAGCCCATTGTGACTGGCTCAACAGAAAGATAGCAGGTCTGATTTATACAACCTGCAACCTGAACCTGACCTCAGACTATTTTTTCAGGAAACAGGATTAAGTCAAGGACCAATGTCCCCCTAGAAATTTAATTTCTTACCTGTAAAGGTGAGGACCAGACTCTGTATTGTGGGAACCACACTCATATGCTGCCCCAGCACAGCCTGACTTCTATACTAATGACTTTCAAATGTCTTTGTGACCCACAGTAAGAAATATGTTTTATGTTGCATCTAAGGGCACACACAAACATACACACACGTAATAAACAAAATTTCAAAGGAAAGTAGATAATCGTACTATATGTCATGTACCCCATTTTTTTTTCCTATTCCATTCTATTTCATTATTGGTAAAGACTCACCAAATTGACCTCCCAACAGCAATTTTGAATAATACCGCTCTAGACAATTCCTCCAATGGTATGTCTCCCACATCATTCGCCTTGTTTTTATACCAACCTACTGCAATATGAACATTGTATTTTGTGAGAAACATGTATTTTAGAAATGCTTCTTTGGAAATGTTTTAATAAAATTCTGTTACTTCTTATGAAAGGGAAGCATTAATTATTTGGTAATAATAAATACCACATTTCCTTATGATGCCAGGTAAGTTAGTTTGTGTAAACAAATTATGAACAAAACTAATGCAACAAAATTAAATAACTATATTTAAATGATAGTATTTATCATATCTATTGATTATTCACACACACACACAAATATATATATGTACACATATATAAACAGATACATTTCCAACTGTCTATATCCTGTGAAAATAATTGGATAGACTTTCAAGTCCAGGATTACCTGGCCTAAAATATAGGCTATGTAGCTCCTATAAAATTCAATATAAATTCAATATGAAGAGTGATTTACCAGCAAAGCACTGCCTGTGGCACTTTCCATATTTAAATAAATAAATGGTTATCATCCAAACTAAGAACTGCCTCCTGGTACAGACAGAGGTTCCATATGGACACGTCATGGACAATGGGTTTGAATACAAACCCCAAGCTGAAAATGAACATCTAAGGGACAAATGCTGTAATCACAGGGATTGGCTTCCACTTGGTGTTGCTTCTCACGTGGGCCCCTTTAAGTAGGGTAAATGGCAACAGCTATTCATTGACTGTCCTGAACAATAAGGATGCCACCTAATATTGACTAGGTTATTCTGGGGACATAAAGATCTTTCTTCTTTGTTTCTCAGGGAGAGGTAATAGAGAAAATGAGAAAGTAAAAGTGTGAGAGGTCAGAGTTTAGCCATATGGAGGGACCCTGAAAACTTATTCTACAGAATTGGCTATAAGACTTTAAGAAAGGAGTGCCTACAGTTTAATTTTTACATTGTTTATGTTTCTGAAATGTAAATCCCCTCCCTTTTCTTAAATATTCATTTATACCCATAAAATCCTCATAATGAATTGTCTTGTTTGTTTTTTTGTTTGGCATTTTTATTTTGTTGTTTGTGTTTTGAACATCAGGTAAAGGGAGTTTTACATCTGAGTTGATACAGTGATTCCTGAGGACAGCTCATTTGGAATGACAGGAAAATGTGTAACTGAACCACGTCAGCAGAAGCAGGACTTGGTGCTGTAGGTGGCCATGAGATGCAAAGCCTGCTGGGAATTCACAAAGACAGTTACTGATGGCATTGGATCTTCCACAGGATGCAGAATGAAGTTTTGAATCGATCTTATTTATATCTTAGGAAGACCCAAATGTTATCAAGTATTTGCTTTTTAAACAAATAAAGCTACAAGTGTTTTTTAAACTTATGTTTAAATCCAAAATACATATATATTACTTCACCTCTAAAAGGGTGATATGTATCAAACAATAAGACAATGTTTGGTAATTGACTGGAAATTTTGTTGGGAATCTAGTCTATTATTCATAACACTAGTTTGTGGACCATCTATAAAATGCTCAAGTTAAAGTGAAGACTCTTAATCCAGGACCCTATAAAGTTTACATTCTTATATTTAGTTTAGGAATTTCTAATTTATAAGGTTATTTGCAGTTAAAAAAGCAGAAGGTTTGAGAAATTTTTACTTTAAAGAATTTCTATAGACAGAAATATTTTTTTCTTCTGAAAACCTAATTAAAGTAACACATACCAAAATGGTTCAGTTTTTCAGTCCACTCTCATTTTGTTTCATCTGCACCCCTTCAAGTCTTTGTCTCAAAGAAATGTGTGCCATTAAGCTTCTAATTATCTAACTTTTCTTATTTTCTAATAGGTATGCTTTAGCAATATTGTTTTCTATAGATCACATTCTTTCTATCAGAGTTTTCCTAATAACAGAGGAACAGGGAAGGGCAGGAGAGTAGGAAAAGACTAAATTAATGTTGGTTGAACTCTTTTATGTGTCTTCTATGTACTGGCCATTATGAAGATCCTTTCTTCATAAATTATTTCATTAAATTAATTTAGACCTCATATATTATCATCCCCATTTTATAAAGAAGGTTAAGAAAAAAGAATCACTTGACCAAGATCACAGAAACAGTAAGTGAGGTCGCTTATAATCACACCAGAGGGTTCCAAAGTGTGCTCAGGTGTGTCCATTAAGCATGTATGAAAGAAGCTAGAAGTTGCTTGATCATACGGGCTTGGCAAATGCGGGATTAAATAACATCAAGAAGGTTTCTTTACTACAGCACTTCTCTGAGTCATTAATATGATGAGGTTGATTGTCATTTTCCAATAAAGTAATGAAAGAAGCAAACACTTTCACTAACTTTTTTTTTAAAGAGTAACTCCTGCCTGGAATTAGTGTTTAGTGAATTATTCACATTGGGGAATAAATACTACACAAACTATGTTGCCTCCAAAAAAGAAATGATTTGATCGATCTAGAACAGTACAATGACATGATCACAATCTTCCAGAATATGGTTCAGGCCAGGTGGCTGATAACACATCAAACATGCCCTGCAATTCTGAGTACAAGTAAGGAGTCTTTATTGATTTTCTCTGGTTGCTTGACAGCCTGAGCCCATGGGTGATGTAGGGCTACAAATCCCATCAAATTCACAGGAACTTTTCGACAGACTGTGTCTGCCTCCTACACCGCAGTGATATGGTTGAACCTTTCTTGGGTTTATACATTGATTATAACCTTGGATAACATGCCACTGCAATTTCTAAATTTCTGGCTGAAGAAAGGGCCTTACTGAGAAAAATAAAAAGCAAAGACCAATGGAATTTTCTTCTACTCTGATGCATTTTAGAAGTATGGGGTTAAATAAAATATGATAATAAAATTAATTTTATCTTTTTGTTTGATAGTTTTTTTTTGCTAAAAGTGTAATTCTATTTTACTGTAATAATTTTGATTGAAAAAGCAATTTTTATCATTTTTGTTGAAAATTCTGGTAAAAATTTCAAACACTATAAAAGCATATGTAATAAAAAATAATTGGCTATTCCAATCCATCATACTTGACCTTTTCTCCAAAGTCAGTACTGAGACTAATTTCTTGGAAATTCTTTCAGATGTTTTCTATGTGTGTAACATGCATATATACACGAGTGTGTTTATGGATCTTTTTGTGGCAGATAAGTATTTTGAGAATGACTATACACAGGGTTCTGGTCCTAATGTTCTGGTTTCCTGAATGAAGATCTTTTTCATGTAACTTAACTTGAAATAGAATGGGCTAACATAACCCATTTCAAGAGAAATGTCAAGCTTGACTAGCTGAACTTGTCTTTTTAAAAATGCAGCCATATTAACTGATGCACCACACAATACAACCATTCTATATGGCACCATTCAATGATCTGAATATTAGTCCTCAGGGAAATAATAAGTGAGCAAGGGAAGGCAACATGAATGAAAAGATAGAGAGAAAAGCAGAGACTGGCCATGTACAGAACGTGGCTTTTATTGTAAGGTTAACATGAAACCATATAAAGGTTTTTGACTGGTGATTGGGTGACTATACTAGTTGTATGAGCTGTGTTGTCCAACATAGAGGCTAAGAGCCACATGTGACTGTTAAGCATCTGAAATGTGGCCAGGCTGAACTGAAATGTGCTCTAAGTGTAAAATACACATTGGATTTTTAGACTTAGAAGACTTAGAATGAAAAAAACAAAGATTATAAAATATCTCAAACATGTTTAAATTGGTTGCATATTGAAATGATAATATTTTGAAAGTATAGGATTAAATAAAATATGATAATAAAAGTAATTTTATCTATTTCTCTTTAACATTTTAATGTGGCTACTAGGAAATTTTAAATTACATATGGGGCTCCTGCTATATTTCCACTAGACAACATAATAGAGACAGGAAGCTCTAACTAAGTGCACACTGGAAGTCTTACTTGTCTATTGGATTTCCCATAGCTCTGAAACTCCATTTGAATTTTTTTTCAAGGATGAATATTAAGCCTAGGTTGACTCAACATTTTTAAATGGTTGTTTTCAAAGATAGTATGGCTCTTGGAAATGAATTCTTCTTGTTTGCATCTGAGGACTACTATCTAGTCTGAGAAGCAATGAGACATAGTGGAAAAATTATTCTTATCTGTGTTATGAGGTAGGTATTCAATTCATTTAACATCAACTTTCTCATCTGTTAACTCAGAATCATGCCACCTGGCCTATCATCTACCTCAGTGATACTATAATGAACTGAGAGAGTAGATACACATTTAATGAACTATTAAGCACCCTTTAATGTTGACTAAATAGATGTATTAAAATAAAGAACAAAGAATATTATGAGAAGTTTAAATTTAGAAGCTCCTTAAGGAACCTTGTAGCCTACAACTACCTTTTCCTCACACATCTCTGCTCTACTTTACATATGAGAAAACTGAGTTAGGGTTTCCAAAAGGTTAAAACTGACAGTGAATAGTTGGCAAATCATAGATTTAAGATTGTAATCCAGATATGATTTGCTCATTTTTTTTTTCCCAGTGAGCACCTAAATGGGTTCTAGCCTGTTTATTCATTTATTCCATAAATACTTAGTATCTGTGATGGACGAGGACTATGAAAGAATCTAGTGATAACTAACAATAGCTAACATTCATTGATTCTACTCTAAGTACTAGACATATTATACAATTTACTTCATTTAATCCATCAACCCTTGAGATAGATGTTATTAGAGCCTAATTACAAAGTGGGAAACCTAGGCTCTATGACATTTGCAACCTGCTCAAGGTCACACAGTGAGTAGGTGGTAGAGCACGGATTGGACCCCTGTTCTCTTAACTCAGAAGCCCATGCTCTCAACTCTGTGCTTCCTACCCGAAGGAGTAAAAAACCTGGCAGGAAAAGTAGCCAGGTAGACAATAAACCAAAGCATAGTGTTGTTTATTCCATAACAAAGATATATACAAAGCTCTCAAGGGGCTCAGAGAAAGTTTGGAATGTCCCTCTGCTTCTTTTGCAGTCTCTCCCAAGCAGGTAAATGGCACCACCACACACCCATTCCATTAAACCAATCCATGACTTATTAAGTTATCCTTGATTATTCTCTTTGTCACTCTCACCACCCAAATCAATGCTACCTCCAGTATGTGTTCCCTGTTCTACATCTACTTCTCTCCACCTGCATTGCCATCACTTTCCTGCCTCCTCACCACCCCCTCATTCCATGCCTGGAATATTGAAATGCCTGAGAATTGGCTGCAAATCTTGTATCCTCTTTACACAAACCTTTCTCCACCAAGCAACTAGAGGGATCTTTTAAAATCGCAAATCTAAATATGCTATTCCCCTGAGTCAAACATTTAAATGGTTTCATGTTAACCTTATAATAAAAGCCTCATTTTTTACGTAGCCAACAAGTCCCTGCTTTCCTCTCCAAGCTCCCATTCATACCACCTTCCCTTGCTAGCTTTTCTTTAGCCACAGTGGCTTGCTTTCAGTTTCCAGAACAAGCCAAGCCTTTTCTCTCCCATAGACTTTGCTTCCGACATGCTTCTGTGATGGGGTGTCCTGCTCTTGGCATTTTGCGTGACTGACTCCCCCTCTTCTTGTAGGCTCCACTTAAGTGGTTGCTGGCACTTCTAAGCATGTCCCCACTGTTTTCTATCTTCCCCACACTTTCATCTAATTGAAAACAGGTATTTATTTCTTTAGTGATGTGTCTATTGGATGCACTAGGCTGCACGCTCCATGAAGGGCAGGGATCATGGTCATCTACTGCCCTCTGCATACCCAACACCTTATGCCTGGCACACAGTAGATGTTTAACAAATGTTTGTTAAAAAATGAATTATAATTAACTCTTTTTTGGAAGGATGGCGAACGCATACTAAAAAAGCAAATCAGTCATTCTCATGTCTCTTTGTCTGAGTAACTATATTTCTTTTTCCCTCATGCTCCTCCTAGAAAAATTATAGGTAGCTTTTCATGCCATTTCCCGGAATTGGAAAAGCCAATGCGCGATGCTCATGATGCTCACAATTTGGGTGATTTGCCTTCTTTATCATCCAGCAGCCATGTATTATGGATGGTTCTCTTAAGTAAAAACTGCTGGAGAAATGAATCAGCAAGAGCTGGAAGTTTGCTGCCTCCATTCAGACACAGCTGTTTTCGCTGTTTTCCTGGCTCTATTCAATTCCAACTCCCTGTCCACCTAATTCAACCAATCATTTTCTGGAGAGAATAGCACAGTAGTCAGTATTTAATAAGACACACAACTCTTTCCCAGAAACAAACAGGATCTGAGTGTCAGAGTTAGATTTTTCCTTTATTGTAGTTTTCTTCTAATCTGGGAATTACATGCTAACTGCACTGCCAAAACTCTAGAACAGTGAAAATCTAGACTTGTAGATTGTTACTGTCTAACAAACACCTTTTCTAGTCTGTTACCTATTTTTATCAGGACAAAGTGACGGAGATTGGAGGGAACAGAATGGAAGCTAACACTTGTTGAGTATCTGTCGGTGATAGGAAATTTGCTATATACTTTACACACTGCTTCTTTTATCTTCAGAGAGAAATACTTTGGGGTAAATATGATCATTACCGTTGTATCCCCACGTCATGATGACAGAACAGAGAGCTTAATTAACTTACCCAAAGTTACATAACTGGTCAAAAGCAGAGCTGGGATTTAAAATCATGTCTATATTTCTCTGAAGCCTATCCTCTGAAAAGAAGAGAGTGTCATTCAGGTTTATTTGGGGTTTTCTGGTCAGCTAACACAGTTCAAGTTTTGGTCAAGGAGAAATTGAAATTATGGCCCCAAATAGTATTTCTGGACCATCTGAGTAGCAGCTGTGAAATATCCATGCCTCTCTACATCTGGGAATGAAAATAAATCAGGTAAATTTTAATGTGGAAGCTAGTTTGAAAGAAATATGACATATTTTGCCCTTATTCACTCAGAACTTGCTTTCCCTTTGGGTTTCTGGAAAGCACTGATTTGGCAGGGAACTGTATGTGACAGATGACTAGTCCAGAAAGAAGAAAGCCACAGATGGGGACAACCAGCACAGAGCAGGAGCGTGGTGGGTTAGTGTACGGTGCTCACATCTGGGACAAGTTCCACAAACTGTTTTTAAAAACTGGCCTATGGGTTTACTGTTTACTACAAACACATCTCAGCTCCAATGGGACCTAGACAGCTGCCCAGCAGAGCAAACCATCAACAAACTGCATGATTGTGAGCAGACATATGAGTTTAGTGAGCAGACATATGTCTGATAGCATGTAAGAGAGGTGGGAGTGACCTTTTCCTGCAAAAAAAATGATGCCAGGACTAACTCCTGTAGACAATGAATATTCAGAACAGAGGATAGATGCTCAAGTCAGACCAGGTTAGGTTCCAACAGCTACTCTTACCCTGTGTATGGGGATCCTACCTTGGTTACATAATTTCTTTGAGCCCCAATTAAAATGGAAATGATGGGCATTTCCTATCCTTCTGGGGAAGATCAGATGGAACAGTGAAGGAAAAGTGCCTGGCACAGAAGATGCAGTGAATCACTCTCCTTTCTTTTCCTCCTATTTTCCTTGTAGTGTTTCTCCAAGTAATTTGATTTAGTCATTCCTTTTGTTTGTTCCTTGCCTATCAACAATTCCCCAAAGAATTTTTCTGAAAACCCACTTTCAGAAAGGATAGTATAGCAAAAGGGAGAATGCCAGTCTCCACAATTCTAGGAACTGAACTTGAGACGCTGAGGCAGCTTCCATTTGCCAGGAGCCTGCAGTGGTGGCCTCGAAGACACGCCCTTATTTTGACCCTCCCTTCTTCCCTCTCTCCCTTTCACCAGTCAACCTTGTCTCAGGTTATGGGTTTGGCGCAAAACCACATTAAGAATATCTGCCACATTCTAACTGATACATGATATAATCCATGCCTGCTATTACACTGAACACCTTCCAGAGAGTTGATACAATTCCTGTAAATATATTTATTATAATATTGAGAAATGATTTTAATACATCAGTTTCCCCATCGACAAATTGGGGGTAATAATAATTCCTACCTCACAGGGGTTCCTGAAGATTCTAAAGAGACATGGCTCATCAATATGCTTAGTATAATGTCTGCTGCATAAAAAGCAATTAAAAATGTTACCAATTACTGATTACTATCATCATTTTTGTTATGAGATTAAGAGTAATGCGACATATGGGCCTCTATTAACTTTGTTGACTGAAATATTCTTTGGCCTTTCAGCCAGCCTTCAGCACATGCTGTTCCCTCCCTCACCCTCCCCACTAAACCCCAGACCACATATAGTTCGTTACAGACACATTATATTAAAACACCAGATTGTGCTGTATCATGTTTCTGGGTTTACTTTCACTGGCTGTTATTCTTTCATCCAACTTTTCATTTGCATTTATTTTTGCAGAGACAACAGAAAGTAGAAGGCTGAGCAATCTTTGTGAGGACTGAACATCAAAAGGATTAACAGAAAAAAAAAACAACTAAGTGTTGAGAAAGGATTTAAGGAAAAATCAAGTACTGAGTGGGTAAAAGATCAAGAAGAGAGGGTTCATCTCAGCTTAATGGATGGCAGTGAAAAAAGGAACAAAAGGAAGACCTAGATAAGAAGATTAAGGAATAACCAAAATTGGATAAAAGGAAGGAAATTAAATCAGAAATACAGGAAATCAGAGAAGATTTGTAGGTAACTCAAAATGTCAAAGAGGCCTGAAATTGAGCCCATGAAGCTGTTTCTTGAAGAGAAGTAAGAAGCAGTCCTAACAGTATAGGATGCTAGAGCTGAAAGGGATATTGAAGATGATTTAGCCCAAGCACTCCATTTTATAAGCAAAGAAACTGAGGCTCAGTGTCAAAGGCATATTGCTTCCCCAAGGCTGCATCATTAGTTAGCTTCCAACCTGGGCTGGAACCCAAGATTTTTTACTTTTAGCTTAATGATTTGTTCTACTCTATTATTTCAGATAAATGGAAAGGAGTGATTTGATCTAACTGACAAATGAGGCATATGATTAGCAAATTAGATCATCTGAGCATTTAAAAGAATAATCTTTAATAAATCTTGTTATAAAAAAGGTTTACTTGGAATAGCTTATAATCACACAAAAATTAGAAACAATCTAATTATCCAATCATGGTAGTATGGTTAAATAATAATGTTGCAACTATAAGAATAGACTTTTAAAAATAAGGTTTCAATAACCTCAAAAACTTCACATCACGTTGAAGGAAAAAATACAAGGTACAAAATTAAAGAAGCAGTATGATCTCAATTAGATAAAAAATACAAATAGAGAAATATTGAGAAGGAACATACTAAAATATGCTAATAGTGGCCATCATTCTGTTTCAGTCACAGATAAATTTTATTTTCTTATTTATAGTTGTATCCTATACATTTCCTACAATAAACATCCATTACTTTACTAATTAGAATAAAACATTTAACTTTTTTTTTCCTTTGTAAAGCTTGGTTGGAAACTATAATGCATCAGATATTACAATTGGAGGTCACATTCTGTTTCTACTTTCTGAATAAGGATGGGATTTTAATGTTCTTTTATTCCTTCCAAATACTGCAGACATATATCTCTTTTATAAAATGACTCCTCACTCTCTGCAGCAACGTTAGAAATTATAATTGCTGCAGCAAGTGATGTAGAGTTTGTTATCAGCCTGCATCATTTGTTCACACATTCATTTTTCTCCACCGGTATTTACTGAGTGCCAACTACACATTGTTCACTAACCGGTTCTTTACCCTCAAGAGGCGTTTTTTACCTGAGTGGAAAAAACAGATAATGAACAAAAGGACAAATTAATTTCAAACTGTAGAATATGATAGAATAGAAATGAAGTGAACAGGGCAGTTGATAGAATGCAGTGTGCAAGGGTGGTATGCTAATTGGTTAGGCAAGGCCTCTGTAGTAAATCCACTGATCCCCCTTCTGGACCTGGGCTCTCATTCCCCCAGCTGCAAGATTGTTGACCACCATGAGCTCACAGCTGAGTTCCTCTAGGAAATGTCCTCAGCTAAATAGAGCTGCCCCACCCACATTACTACCCCTTCTCAGCCTGCATCCAATGCCTGACTGATGGGAGGGTGCAGAGGCCCAGCCTTTCGGCCTCAATACAGGACAATTCTGAAAGGCCACCCTGGCGCCAGAACTCCCAGTGAGATTGGCTGAGGTTTCTCTCGTGACTGCATCACAGCTCAGCTTCACTCTTTGTCCAATCAGGCTTTCCTCACCCCTTCACAGGGATAACTCCCCAGGGTGTTCCCAGTCAACTTTCTGCATACACACCTGCACATCAGAATCTGCTGCCCAAGGAACATGGCCCAAACCAGAATCTCCTTGGAGAGAATATATGATATGAACTCTGAAACTCTGAAAGATGAGGAGCCAGCTATGCACAGGGACAGGAAAAGAACAAAGGCAAAATCCTTGAAGCAGAGGGGGAGCTTTTGAATTTCAAAGAAAAGAAAGGAAGCTAATATAGTTGTCTTGCCCAAATTCATACAGCCAGTGACTAGTAGAATTAGGATTCAAACCTGTATTTGTCTGACACCGAAGTTTATGTTGTTCTTTCTGCCGAATTATGAGCTTCCCTTAGATTATATAGGTCTTTGTTGTGCAAAATACAAGTATTCTATTTTAATCATGAGGCACTAGCTCTGCCAATATAATCATTGAGTTGTAAATTACTTGAATTGGCTCCTCAGATAACTCTGTGAATTTATTCTTAAAAGTGTCATTACTTTAAGTATCTTTGTAGTTTAATTATATCCAATTAAATGTTCTTTCATATTATCTGCATATATCCATAGGCAGCATTTACAAATCATGAACATACCATTAATTCTACCTGCACACTTTTTGAATACATTTATAGGTAGATAATAACTATATTAGGTCATTGCCTTAGACATGCTATTAATTTAAAAATTAACCTGAGTTTTATTTTCTCATTCTGGAAAATACATTTCATAAATGTTTTCATGGTGCACCTGCAATAACCAAGCAAATTTGCTTTTAGTGCTCATCAAGAGGTCAGTTATCCGGATTTAGCAAAATGATAGGATAAAACTCACTGTATATTGATCTCTAACAGTCCTCTCTCTGCCTTCAGAGGCTTAGTATATACTCCATCTGAATTTACTAATTCATTCATTCACTCATTCATCAAACATTTCATCTATTGCACAGTACTGATACGGTGCATTCTATATACCAGGCACTGTCCTGATCACCTGGAACATATGTACTGTGAAACTCCCTCTTCTTGGTGAATTAAAATTGAATGAATGGGGGCAGTCAGGAAAGCTTATCACAAAAGCACACCAGTAAATGCAGAGTTACCAAGTAACTGCTTGGAAGGAATAGAACATGGTTCTGTGAGCTCTCACAACAAAGGGACATAATCTGGACAAGAAATGAAGGCGGATAAGAGGCAATGGGGGTTGTCTGGGTTGGAGTGAGATGTGTCAAATAAGACTTCCTTAGGAAACTGCAATATGAGCTGAATTCTTAGATGATGGAGGCCAAAGTGGGAAAACTCCCTTTGGCCAGAGGGACCAGGCAACAAAGACCTGAAAGAAGCCAAATATACCTGAGCTTTGAAAAATGAGCAAAGAGGAAGATGAAGCTAGAGAAGCAGGCAGCAGTAAAAGGATGGGAAATGTATAATCCGTGTTGGGGGTTTTAATTTTAATTTTTTTGTAATGGCAATGGGAAGACTTCAAATTCCTCGAGTGGCAAGTCTCAGATTCTGAATTAACAAAGGCAGACCCTTTTTTTGCCCACAAGGGCTCATAGTCCAGTAAATGATAATTGGCGAGTAAGCAAAAATCACAGCACAGAATTGTAAGGACTATGATGAAGACAAGTAAAGAGTGAAGCAGGAATACTTCTGAGGCCACCTAACTCCTACTGGGAGATCAGGGCAGGCTTCCTGGAGGAAGTACTGGCTGAGCTGAGTTTCAAGAGTACATATCTAAAACTGTTCAGATCCTAATTCTAATCCATGTGGGGGAGGGAGTTCCCGACACAAACAAGCAATTCTTGGCACATCAGCTGGATGTCCTATAATTCAACTCAATTCTGACATTATCTGCCCAGAGATAGCACCAGATCCCACACGTTAAGGGCTCAGTCCACAAGACTGCCCTCCCCCGCCACACACTTCAGATGCCAGTCGCAAGCCCAAGTTGTTACCTGTGCTTCTGACTGACTAGCTACAGATTGAAGGTTCCAATGACCTTCTCCAATTCAGAATGCCAAGTTCAAGTCCAATTGCAACCATAAGCATGACTGATTAAATCATAGGCCATTGGTGACTGAACTTCAGCCTCTCTCCCCTTCCAGGAGGTCAGTGGGTAGGAAGGGAAAGTTTCAACCCTCTAATCATATCGCTGACTCCAGGGTCAACTAGCTCCTAAAAGTCACCTCATCAACGTAACAAAAGACATATTTATCACTCTCAACACTTTGGAAATTCCATCGATTTTAGGAGCTCTGTGCCAGAAGTGGGGACAGGAAAAAGATGAAATACATACTTCTTATTATAAATCAAAATATCACAACATCCCATATACATGATTGTTCATCCCAACAGGACTACCCAAATATTGATCTCTTGGTCAAAGTGTAGGCTTGTGGTTTTGCTATTGTGTACATGATTGGCCTCTGTAGAATCAAAATGCCAAAGACAATGACATTTCTTTGCAAGGCCTGGTGCCACCAGGAGACCTCCCCTAAAAGGTAAGTCTTCGTTGAACTTCTACTATGTGTAGGGCAGGAACTGGGCTCAGCACTGGGAAAGAATGACAAATACTAGCCCACAAACATGTCTTTGCTTTCACACAGAAGTTCTGCATAATGATAAGGAATTCTGTCTCAGCTGGAGCTAAGCATCATAAACATGTACAATGTGGGAACACCTCTCTGCCTAAGTATATATTTGGAAAAAAGGAGAAATGATTTGCTTGTCTTGTAGAAAACAGAGGAGTGATGGTGCCAATGGAAGGGACATATGGTAACTGTCCTTCCTGGGAAGCTGGCATTTTTTTTACTTGATTGTTTATTTATTTCAATTGGGAAAGAGGGAGGAAGGCCTAGGCCTAGAAACTGAAAGGTTTTGGAAAATGTTTAAGATCTTAGGCACAAGCAGCACTGCTTCAGGGCCTAGATTAGTTAGTATAAAACTGAGTTTGGAAAAGGGAATTTCTCCCCACTACCCACACTCCACTGTAGGTTTCAGTCCAGCCATAGCACCCAAAGGGCTCAAAAAAGCCAGCAGAAAAGTACTGAGCCCAGCAGAGAAGAGGAGGGAAGGCAGCACCCAGCAATGGCGGTAGAGCCATGATACCCTGAAATGCTTAGGAGGCAGTTTGATAAAGTCCAACACAGACATGGGCAGAATTACCCATGCACATTTGTAAGCTGACTCTGTCCTTGGTTCTCTTAGAAATGACTAGTAGAGTCTTCTGGGGGGATGTTAGCCAAGGTCCTACAATTATTCAGGTGGGGATTTAAGTAATGCAAGTTTGGCATTAATGTTGGTGTGTCAGCATTTGTACTCAGAAAGTACCAATGACATAGCCTATTTCAGATTGGCTTGCACAGAGCAAAGCTCTGTGGAGAGGAGACATGGGACAACTGAAATACCACTGGATGACCTGCTAGATAACTGTGGACAAGTCATGTTACTTCTTTGGGCTTCAGCATTCTCAAATATTAAATAGAGTGAAAGATAGAAATAAATTAATGATCTTTAACCCAGTAGACAAAAGGCTCAAAGTAAAGGGTGGGGTGCGACTTTACTGAAAGATATCTGAGAACCATTGGATTGACAAAGCCTGAAGCCCATTCAACTTCCACTAAAACAGGAAATCTCCATATTATCTATGCCCCATTTACCTGGCTTTCTTTCTGTTGGGATCTTTCTTCTGCTCCTGATTCTCATCTCTTTGGCAGTTCAGAGCTACACCTCTAGCAGCAGTGCACTGGAGAAAAAAAAAAATCTTTAAATACTGACTTCACCAGATCAAGATTCTCTTCTAAATGCTTCAGTGGCTCCTATGACATTTGTGATGCTTCCATAACTTTAAAAGTATAGATTTACAAGGCGTAATGAGGCTGTTGCAAACATCAGAGAGGAAAACCCAATAGATCTTAGTGACTGAAGAGGAAGAGTAAAAGAAGTGAGTCTAATTAATTGAGAAAATGGTGGTACTATTTACAGAGAGACACTGAGAGGGAGAGCTGGTTTAGACGTAAAGGAAACGATCTCACTTTCTGATCTATTGAGTCTGAGATGCGAGCAAGACAGATACTTGGGTGATTCCACAACTGGGGCATTAGAGGTTTATAGGGAAAACAAAAGAGCAGAATATTTTTTAACTGCACGCTTACAACATGCCATTCCTGAAGCAGGAATGTTATATTAGTATTCACAGTTAATGCTACAATGAGGTAGGCATTCTCACTATCATTTTATAGACAGGAAATAAAAGGAAGTTTAGTCATTGACAGTCAGACTTTGTTACCCAAAGTCACACAGATCAAAAGAACTTGATTTGAACATCTATTACCTTGACATTAAGATGTGTGCCTCTTCCAATACACTCTGCCTCACTTGTCAAGGCAAAAGAACAAAAAAGTGGGACTCCAGATCTTGATGGGATCTACAAACGTAATGTTTAACTTGTGTTTAAGCATCTAGCTTGTAATTCCCATTCTCTATAAAAAATACTATATATAGCTATAGAAGTAGATATAGATATATAGATGTAGATATAGAACCAAGAATCAGCATCACAGGCCTTGAGACACAAAAGTTATGAGTTCTCCTCAACAGCCAGGATCTTGGTTTTCCATTTGGGGACCAGTGGGATTTGGAAATTAAAGCCTAACCATCCAATTTAAGGCTGGCCAGCTCCTATCTGTGCTTTAGAATGTCTTTAAATCCAGCAGTCAGCTGAGTGACTTAGAACAGGAGACCAAGAAATGACCTCAAAACCAAGAGCTTGCAAGACTGTCTCAGTGGTACTGGTTGCTAACAAGACCACCCTAGTGTGGGAACAGCACTAGCTCTGGTCTTTTGTCTGAGGGTGTGATCATAATGGAATGGCTTCTGGTTTTTTGCTTCCCACCAAGACTCCTAGGCCTGGGACAGAGCTGCCTGGGCCACCCCCGCTGGGCAGAGCTCCCATGGGCCCTGGCTTGTTCCCTTGGGGATTGAGGGCAGTGTGATCTCAGTTTCTGTCATCAGTTTGACACTCTCCAAAAATAGAAATCCTGGACCTAGGATAAGTGTAGACTCATCAGCTTTCAGATGCACTTTTTTCACTGAGATGCGAATCACATCTCTACTGCATCTCTCTGGGCAGTGGGAACTGAAACCCTAATCTAAATGGAACATAATGGTGCGTTTATGTCAAGCTGTCTTCACAGCTTTGGCTGTGGAACAGTAGCTACTGATAGCCACAGGGAAGTTCTTTGGGAGCAGTTAACATGACACTTTACAAGGTAAGGCACAGCAGAGAAAGGGACCATTTTCTGGAAGCAGTCCCAAAAAGTAGCTCTGTGAACTGGATTGTGGAACAGAAGAGGATGCCCTTTTCTCATCCAAGCAGCCATTTGTCTCAGATGCCAAGAATTACATGAGCCCCAAGAGAGCCACTGCCCACTCCCTGGCAGGCTGCCAGTTCTCCTGGGCTCAGAGTCCCTCCACATTCTTTCTCTTTCATTTGCATTTTGTGAGTTTGTCTCTTTTAATGCCCTCTCCTCTTAGTCTGGTTAACCTGTATCCATTATTTCAAAATCATCCTCAGAGACTCACCACTGACATAACCTCCTTTGGATATCTTCTTTGACTGCTCTAGCTCAGGATGCTTCAGTCCTTTTTGGTGTTTTTTGTTTGTTTAAGCACCATCTGTGTATCTCTAATACTGATTTTATTTACTACATTGTTTCATGTGTCTTTTTATGTGTCTGGCTTTCCCTGTGGCAGAGATTGGCAGTTGCTTCCCTTTTCCTCCAGGGCACACAGTGAGACTATACTTTCCAGGTTCCCCTGTAGTTAGAAATGACCTAGTATGATAGGGGCCAAGCAGGAAGGTCCGGGATCCTCCATGTGCTCTCTCCCCTTGCCTGTTGGCCAGATTCAGGGACAGTGGAAGTTCTAGAGACAGTGAAGCCCAGGTCCCTGAAAGTCTGCTTGAAAGAGTGTCTCTGTTAACCTACATCATTCTAAGACTTGAGCAAGAAACAAACCACTATGATTTCAGGGAGGGTTTTGTGGTAACTAGTCTGCTACAGATTACTGGACCGACCACATTTTTACAGGCTGACCAGCTAGCAGAGTGCCTGGCAAATAGTGGACACTCAGTTAACATGTGAGGAGTGAAAGCATTCTCTCTCATGAGGAAGGCTATCAAACTAAATCTTTCCCATTTGTAATTACACTGATATCTTTTTGATAAATTAAACTAAAATCTCTGTTTTTATTCTTGCAATGTGATCTCTTCCTAGCATTCTGTACTCTTTGGTCTTAAATTTAAACAGTAAATTAAATTGGAATAAGCAATAGCATAGGGTCCCAGAATATGATTACTGAGGCCTCCTTCCAGATTGGTGCCCATCCATTTATCAATACTCCTTGGATATTCAACAAACAATTAAACTAACAATTACTCTAACCCTACTATTATCCCAGACCACATTTCCTCCCATTTATTAGCAAGATAAGTCTTTGTTTAATGCCTTGATAAATTTACCTTTCTCACTCTATAGCATTCTCCTAATTTTTATGGCCTGGTACATACAAAAAGCAAATTATGGCTTGACTTGTTAGCTTGGCTTTGGGAGTCCATGTTTGTCCTACACGTCACCTCTTATAAACTGCCTATATAACATCTGTTGGGAAATTTTGTTGGGAATCACCATCTAGTCTAGCAGCCTGCAATCCAGGGACCACATTCCCCTTTGTAAGTAACTTTGCAGTTGTCCATTCACTGTCTTAACACATTGCTTACTGCCCAGGATTTCTCAAAGATGACCAACAGTGGTCCCACAATCACGATGGACAGTTCTTTTGATCCCTTAAGAAGTAACTCACCTGAGTTTGAACTAATTTGAACTAACTTCAAGAAACTAGGCAATATCTTATGATTGATCTCCATTTCTCTTTTTTAAAAAATATTTTATGCTTTACAATTGAAGGAGACTGGCTGTCCCCACTCCTTATTAACTTGACAGTATCTGCATCCAAGCAGGTATCCTGTCCCACCCTCCCTCCATCTCATGTTTAGGTTGTTGATCCATGTTGAATTGATTTCTATAAATGGAATGAAGTAGGGTCAAATTCATGCTTTTGCATATGCTTATCCAGTTGTCCCTGCACCATTTGTTGAAGAGACTATTCTCTCCTTATCGAAAGGTCTTGGCACCCATACCAAAAATAAATTGGTCATATATATTTTGGGTTATTTCTTGACTCTCAATTCTGTTCTGTTGTTCTAATATGTCTGTCCTTATGCCAGTAATACATGATTTTAGCTTTGCAGTAAGTTTTGAAATTGACAAGTATAGGTCCTCAAACTTTGTTTTACTTGTTCAATATTGTTTTGGCTATTTGGGATTCCTTATAATTCCATATGAATTTGAGGATTGGCTTTTCTATTTTTGCAAAAAAAAAAAAAAGGCCATTGGAATTTTGATAGGGATTGCACTGAATCTGTACATTATTTAGGGGAGTATTGCCATTTAGAAATAGTACATCTTTCAATCTATAAACACGGGATATCTTCCCATTTCATTAAGTCTTACTTAATTCCTTTTGACAATGTTTTATAGTACTCATTATGCAAATTGTACACTTCCTTGGTTAAATTTATTCCTAGGTGATTTTATTATTTTAGATGCTATGATAAATGGAATTATTTTTTAAATCTCCATTTTGAATTGTTCCTTGTTGGTGTATAGAAACAAAACTGATTTTTGGTTGTTGATTTTTCTACTCTAAAATTTTGCTAAATTCATATATTATTCTAATAGGTTTTTGTGGATTCTTTGGGATTTTCATACATAGAAACATTTCCTCTAAAAATAGAGATAGTTTTACTTTCTACTTTCTAATTTGAATGGCTTTTATATCTTTTTCCTGCCTGATTGCTCTTGCTAAGACTTCCAGGGCAATGTTGAATAGCAGTGGTGACAGTGGATACACTTGTCTTGTTCCTGATCTTAGGGGAAAAGCTTTCATTCTCTCACCATTGAGTAACATGTTAACAATGGACTTTTCATAAATTCCCTTTATCATTTTAAGAAAATCATCTTTTATTCTTAGTTTGCTAAGTACTTCTATCAGGAAAGGCAGTTGAATTTTTTCAAATGCTTTTTCTATGTGTATTGAGATGATCACGTGGATTTTTTTTCCTTCTTAGTGTATTGCATTGATTGATTTATTATGGTGTACAATACTTGCATTCCTGGGATAAATAATAATTTGACTTAATAATTTGAATAATATCCTTTTCATGTGTTGCTGGATTTGATTTCTTAATATTTTGTTGAGGATATTTGTGTCTCCATTTACTAGGAACATTGGTGTTTATTTTTCTTGTGGCAACTTTGGCTTTGGTGTTTGTTCTGTGTTTTACTTGGTCATTTGTTTTGCTCTAAAAATGTCATTAAAGCCCTTCAGGTGTTTTTGCAAGTTTTGAAATTTTCACCTCATTCTTTAGCTTCCTTAATTATTTTCTTCATGCATCTGCCTTTATGATGTGTACTTCTGTGCCTTTAATGTATCTTTGCACATACTAACTCTATATCTGTCTTTAAGCACATTAACTTATTAGAGAGATCCTTGAAAAACAATACAAATACTTCCAATTTAGTCCTCTTCAGGATCAATCATGACTACTATCAGTATTTCTTATTTTAGAGGTCATCATTCCTCTCTAAGCTCTGTGAGGGTAGAAGTAAATGTGCTTTGTACAGCTCTGCACATAGCACCTTGAATAGCACATAGCACATGGTCAACACTGAATAAACATTTCTCAAATGAATAATGATAATAGCAGTAATTAATTGGACACATTATATGTCAGGGACTGTTCTAAGCACTTTGCAAGAATTAGCTCATTTCTTTCCTCTCAGTAACCTAGGAAACATGCATCATAATTTTCCCCATTTGACAGATATAAAAATTGAGGCATAGAAATATTAAGTAACAAGTGTCACAAAGTGTCACAAAGCTGAGAAGTGACAGAAACAGTGCTCAAACCTAGGGAGTCTAACTCCAGAGTTATTTTCTTAAGCACTGGGCTCTCCTGAATATACTAAATAAATAAAGAAGACTCAGGCTATGTAGCAGTTCGCACTCTGAAAATTTTATGGTCTGTATTCCTAAATATATTTCAAGACCCATAGCAGATTATACCTGCTACTCTCTGCTCCATTGTTACAGAACTGTTTTTGCTGCATTCTCCACCTCCATTAATTACATCCTATGCATCCAGGCACTCAAATTTGCATCAATTCCTTCCTCTCCTCCACTATCCTTCCCCAAACCCTATCCAGGAATAGTTAACAAGTTCTGGGAATCAGTGATTCCAACTGAGTTGACATATTAGACTGTCCTATCAATCAGCTGCAAAATAATTTACTATTGCTAATAAAATGCTGAAGTTTATAAGTAATTTACTTTTTAACTAGCATATAAAATAGAGGGAAGTCAAAATCAACTCTAAATCATCACTCTCACACATAGGCAGTCTGATTCTTTTTTCTTTAATGCTTGAGGAATAGATGGAAGTGAGGTTAGCAAGCTTGGAATTGTATATATATCACTAAATATGCCCAAAGAATTGAGTAGTACAGTTGAAATTTATTTATCACGTGGGACAGCTGGACAGAAACGGTAGCAAACTTGTTCTGTAGAATGAACCTCCACCATGTCTCTTATATTTATGTCCTTTCCCTTCCATTCTCTTCATTACTATGTCTGGTTTAGATTTCAGCTGTTTTGCTTTCTAATTGATCTCCCTGCCTCTTGCCTCTATGCTCTGTCCCGCTGTAACCCATTGTTGACCTTGCTGTAGACTGATCTTCCTAGAGCACAACTCTGATGATCTGTCACTTCCTTGTACAACTGATGATGTCCTCCCAAGGTATTTGCAGTACCTATGAGCTGCCCCCACCAGCTTTTCCTAAAATGACTCCCCTTCCCCTGCTCTGTAGACCTGCTAGACAGACAACATTGCTTTCCCCAACTAATCCAGGCCTGGTTCTGCTTCTGGCCATTCCACTGAAATGATACTCCTCTGCTTTTTATAAGCCTGCTTATATTACAAGAGTCAGCTTGAAAACAAACTCTAAAGTTCTGTGTGTACTGAAATGCAAAGATTTCCAAGCTATACTGTTAAGTGCAAATAGCACTGTGTAGAAATTATATGTAACATGCAAGAAAGGTGGAAAATAAAAGTACATGTATCTGCATTTTTTTTTTTTTTTTTGGTGGGGGGAGATTTGCAAAAAGAAACTCTGGAAGGACATGAGACTACCTGGTTTAACTGAAGGGAAGGTGGAGACAGCGGGGACAACAGGTAAGAGTGAGGTTTTTCACTAGATATCGTATATGTCAGTTTGATCTAGGATTAATGAACAATCATCAAAACTAAAGCAACCTCTACAAGGCACTTCTCAATATCCTGCTCTATGTTCCCAAAGCACATCACAGGCAAATTTTTCATGGCATATTTCCTATTGTGCCTTTGGTTTAAGTTACATGAGTTTCTATCTTGACTTTTGGAATACATTTTTAAAAATCTGAGCAGACATCCTGACTTAGTCATTGTTTTATTCCCCCATCATGCTGAGCAAGCATGCCTTACAAATGGCTGGTCTTCAGGGTATTTCTGAACTTACAGAACACTACTCCCCAGCCTCAAGGGTCTGAAGGAAAGAGGATCCAAAGAAAGCATCTCCTCACTAGTTCTAGAGAAGAGACAGACTCAGTATTCAGATGGGAGAGAGATCTTGACAAAAGATAAATGAGTCTTCTGATTCACTGACCCTTCAGGCTCATAGATATTCATTCATTCATTCATTCAATCACTCATTCATTCAGTCAACAAATATATATTTAGTATCTAATTTGTGTCAGGCACTGTGCAAGGCATTGAGCACTCATTGATGAGAGAAATAAGGAAAAAGTAAATGTAAAATAAACTTATATTGCTTTTAACAACTTCTAAATAGTGCCAGTAAGAAAATAGTGGGTAGTGGTAGAGACTAAAGCTTTCTTTACAGACTTCCTGAATCCCATCAAAGGGCTTCCCCAAAGTGCATTCCCAGGTTATGATGATGATGATGATGATAATGATGCTGATTTTGCTTAAACAACAGGAGTTTATTTCTCACAATTCTGGAGGCAGGGAAGTCTAAGATCTAGGCACTGGCAGATCCTGTGTCTGATTAGGACACTCCTTCTGGTTTGCAGACAGCTGTTTTTTCATTGTTTCCCCACAGGGCAGAGAGAGAGTCTTATCAGTGCACTAATCCCATTAATGAGGGCTTTACCCTCACGACCTAATTATCTCCCAAAGGCCCCCACCTCCTAATAACATCATGTTGGAGGTCAGAATTTCAACATACGAATCTTGAGGACGATATTCATTCCATAACATTCTTCCCCTGGACCCCTAAAATTCATGTCCTTCTCAAATGCAAAATACATTAACTCCCTCCCAGCAACCTCCAAAGTCATAATGTGTACCAATAACGATGCTAAAGTCCAAAGTCTCATCTAAATATCATGTAAACCAGATTTGGGTAATACTCCAGGTATGATTCACCCTGAGGCCAAATTACTCTTTATCTGTGAACCTGTGAAACCAAACAAGTTATGTGCTTCCAAAATACAGTGGTGAAACAGGCATTTCCATTCCAAAAGGGAGAAACAGAAAAGGAGGAAGGGGTGATGGGCCCCAAGTAAGTCCAAAATCCAGCAAGGCAAATTACATGAAATCTTAAGGCTCAAGAATAATTGTCCGGCTCAATGCTCTGCCTTCCAGATCCACTGGGGTGGCAGTCTGGCCCCCACAGCAGGGAGTGGGGTGCAGGAGGGAGGTCCAGGCATCTGAGGCTCTGGGCAACTCTGCCCCATGCAGGATTAGTTTCTGTTCCTTTCACAAATCCACCTTAAACTATTTTTTTCTTTTAATAAACAGTTTTTTATTGTTAATTCAAGTGAACCTCTTAATGGTGGAGTCCATCTAATGGAAAAGTATTGTAAATAAGGAAATCTCAGGATCTTGAGGAATCTATGTGGCAAAGATTCAACTTGAGCAAGTCCTCAGAGTGGCCCCCATTCCTTCTGGTTCTCCAGAAGATCCCAGGAGTTTTTGATTTTATTGTGTAGAAGGAGTACCAATTGCTATCTTTTACATGAATGACTTATCATGTATGTCTTACTTTATGCATTTATTTTTCTTTTAATCAGGCCCCAAACTGGTGAAGTCTTGCATCTTGGAAAAGGCTATGGCTTTATAAGTGGGTGGTAGGAGGGACAGGCATCTCTATAAAGCAAAGATATTCGACACTGGCTGCACAGTAGAACCCATCTGGGGAGATTTTCTTAAAGTACAATGCTTGAGACCTGCCTCTTATTTATTCATATTTCATTGGCCTGGAGTAGAGGAAAGGAATGGATAATTTCAAAAGGCTGCCCAACTGATTTTGGGTACAGTTAACGTTGAGAACCGCTATTATAAAGCAATTTATAAGCCTATGTTTTTCAACGGGTTTATGATCTACCACGAGAAAGAGAATGAGAAAATTGGAGAAATGATGTTGATTAGAAATAGTTGAATGAAGAGCGGGGTAATTCTTAATTGCAACAATGACTGTTTCATTTGCTATAGGTAATCACAACTTGAAACACAGGCTTGATTTCTCCTTTTTACAAGTGAGAAAACTGAGGCTTGTTCAGGTTTTGTGACTTACCCTTGGTCACAAGACTACTAAATGACAATAAGAGATTATAAGTCAGACATAATGAGACAGGGACTCGTCCTTGTGACCTAACTTACAGAGGGTATGGAAAAACCCAAGGTTTATATGCAGAGAGGAATCCAGAGTCAATGGAACATACCCATAATTGAGACTTATGGGTTCTAACTTTGGTCCTTGTGTGTAACTTTGAACATCACTTCCCTTTAGGTTCCTCATCCATAAAGTAGAACTGGCAATGTATCAGGCCAAACTGCTTCAAGGATTCTGTGATGATTAAGGAATAAACTGTAAGTGATTTAGTGAATACAAAGTCCTGGAAGATGCTAAACAATAAAATATTCTGGAAAGCTGTGAAATTGTGTTTGTTTTCAGCAAACTTGAAACCTGTAGAACATACTGTGTGATTTATCTCTTCGTGAAACGGAGCAAACATGATAACAACACAAAGAAGTGCGTAGATGTTCTGCGTAAAATAGTAGAAACTTGCTAAATACAGATTTTTTCCCCCACTGGGCCTGTGCTTCTTTCTTAAGGACTTTGGGGGATGAGGAGGAACTTGACTTACTCTCTTGTCATTGTTGTCCACATGGAATGAGTGCTACTTTGTGACCTCATACTATCTCTCTACTAGACACATTCATCAAGACTGCAAATGACAATTCCTGCCCCCCGGGAATCACATCACAGGTCCCCAAGTTCCTGCAAACTTGTGCTGCCCTTTGTGAATTTGGATGACAGGCCCATGGTTCAAAGTGCATTAGGGATACTCAGTCACAAATAAGCCAGGGTCAGAGTATCTATATATCTATATTATGGAATAGAAAGCAACTGCACACACATTTTTCAACTAAAATGTGAGCTTTCAAAAAAAAAAAAATAGAAAAGAACAACTTTGTGACAGGGCACTTTGGCTGTGCTTTCTGACTACCAAGGAATGTCCACTGCAGGGAGCAGACCCTCTTGAGACAAGAGGGAAAGTAACAGCCAGGACTGCACGCCCCTCACTCTGTTCATGTTCACTTTGGACTTTTGTGTCCTTTCTTGCCTCAGATGTTTCCTGTGGGAAAATGTGGATCATGAATATATATTTTCCAACAACCTAACAGGGTTCACTTTACAATTACTCATAACAATACACACAAAAATGCTTTTAAAATGTGAAATATTGGACAAGTAATAGTTGCTATTTTTAATCATTATAGTAGAGCATAGTGTCTTCATGCCTTACTTAGCACTTAAGCATGTCAATTGTAATAGATCACTTTACATATATTGGAACATCTTGGACCGTTTCAGTTGAACATACTTTGTTTTGAAAGAGACCCCAAGCTTTTGGGTTTTATTTTTTTGGTATCTCAAAAATAATACTTTGACTGTATATCAACCAGGGTTCCCCAGAGAACCAATAGGATACAGTTATATAGAAAGAAATTTAATGAGAGATTGGCTCACATGATTATGGTGTCTGCATACTGGAGGCCCAGGAGAGTCAGTGGTGTGTAGTTCCAGTCTAAACCCAAAGTCTTGAGAACCAGGGCCAGTGATGTTAATTCCTGGTCCAAGTTCAAAGGCCCAATTGGCAGAAAGAAACAATGTCCCAGGGCAGGAGAAGACAGATGTCCCAACTCAAGCAGAAAGCAAATTCACCCTTCCTCTGCCAGTTTGTTATATTCAGGCCTTCAACAAGTTGAATAATGCCCACCCATGTTGGTGAGGGTGCTGGTTTGTAAACTGGCCCTGTACATGGAGGACAAGGAAAGACTGAAGAAAGAGGCAGAGCACTCCAGGTTGATAGGTGGCATTTTTAATAAGCAAGAGATCTTATTTTCTACAAGGCTGTCTTGGGTGACTTCAAGACAAGTAGATCTCCACACTTGCCCATTAGAAGCTTAAAAGTTTAAATAGAGGCCTTCATTGGGTTCTGTCATATATAAAGTCCAGATGGTCTCAACAACACATCTTAAGGCTATGTTTCTGGGGAAGCTTCTAGTGTTGGGGAAGGCAAAGGAAATATGCACATTCCAGGGCAAGGGGCGGCGAGGAGCCTCCCATTGCTCTGGTCCAGCTCTTAGGTCAACTTGCCATCATGTCACCTCAAAGACGCCCTCTGACAGAGGGTGTTTTTATTTATTCAGTGTTCTGATTCCAGTGCTGATCTCTTCCAGAAACACCCTCATAGACACACCCAGAAATAATGTTTTACCAGCTTTTGGGACATCTGTGAGCCCAGCTAAGTTGACATACAAAATTAAGTATCACAGACCACAAAAGATGCTCAAAAATACCTTTTAAAATGATTTTAATGTAACTACCATTGGAAATACACTTCTTATGTGCATGGGAAAAGAGGTAAGAACACAATGAGTGTATTTTAACATCATACGGTTTTTAGTAGATGTCTATTGTTTCTGCCTGCCTGGGAGTTTTTCCACTCTTCTTTAGTAATTTATCCAAGTTTTCCTCATGAAACCATCCTTTCTTTTTCCACTTTATGTAATTTGATTGGAGTTGACCACACCTCGTTCAGGGTGGGCCTTGGCCCGTTAGTTACAATGATTGGCTCAGAAATGGGCAGGTAACTCAATTTTGAGAAATACAAATTAAGCTCAGGGTTTCTGTGCAACTACAGGGGAAGAGAAATTGCCTTTCTGTGAGGGTACGAAGACGATAAATCCAAGGTTGGAACTACTGGCAGCTGTTTTGTCACCACAAAGAGAAAGTTTGCCTGAGTATGGAACCATTATAGAAGAATAATGGAAAGAATGAGACCAAGTCAGAATAGATGCTCTGAACCCTCTTCTTTTAGCCTTGACCAATGCATTGGGCCGTTCTGATCTGTGAGCCAACCATTCTCTTTGATTTAGCCAATTTGAATTTGGTTTTTGTCTTATAACCTAGAGTTATGACTAAAGCAACATATAAAAATTTTTAACATAACTTGTTGGTTATCTCTCTATTAGGCTGAAGACTGTAACGATGGGAAAGTCGTATCTGTCTTTTGGTTTTTAAGTCCCCAACATCTAGCCCAGTGCTTGCCATGCAGTAGGAGCTCATTAAATATTGGCTGAGTAAATGTGTGGGAAAAATAAAATAAAACACAGTAGAATGCCTACACTCAAGGAACTTCTGGTTTAAACTTGATTCACTATCTGGAATGCAACTGGACTGCTGGCATTGATTTCCAGGGATATTTTAACCTGATAAGTGAAAAGGTTTGCATGAGTACTTGTTTCCAAAAGAGGTTTAATTTATCTTCCTCCTTTCTATTCCTGACCTCTTTGCAACTTCTTTCTCCTGCACAAAATCCCTAATAAATTTTAAAAATAGTCTCATCATTTCCTAGTAGCTTGATGCTTTTGAATATAATTACTACCATAAGGAAGAAGATTTTAAAAGTTATAAAATAGCGCGCCCCCCCCCCCCACCCTTTGAGACTGCCACCTTTCTTCTTTTCTTTAAATTACAATCTGGATTTCTCAAAAGTTGGCCAAAGGTCTACTTAAACTCCAGTGTTTGCATGAGTTCTCCCCATATCCTTCTTACCCTACCCTCAAACAAGGTCTACCAGTCTGACTCATGCCTTAGGCTACTCTTCATCTCTGTAGCACTTAAAGCTTACTCACCAGAGATTATGACCAAGAAGCACCACAAACTTTAAACTGTATCCTTCCTCTTGTTCACTACATCTCTTAAGTTTGTTGAATTGGGAGTATTCATTTATTCATTCACATCCCCACTTACACATCTAAAGTCAGACACATTTCATTGGTTACAGGGAAAGTATAGCAAGAGCAAATTTTGTGTGCAGTAGATTGACTGTGCACCATTTAGGTTTCAAAGAGATGCTTCTAAGACTATCTTATTCAAAAATTCAACATCTTGGTTATTAATTAAAAACTGAAACCCCAAACACAGGATTAGTGTTATTAGTTAGAATAAGCAAATAAAAATAAATGAGGTAACCCATTATGAGAACTGTTCTTGAATTTTATAATACAATGATCTTCGGGTTTTGTCCATATCCTTAGTTTTATAGTACGGAGACTGCAGAGTAGGTGTTCAACAGGTCCTCTCTTAAAAAGCCTTGATTACCGTATCGATCACTATAATGTTTAGGCTTAGTCCTGAAAGCTATGCATTCCTTTCTTTATTAGCTCTAATTAGCATTCATTCTGAGTGCTATTATACAGCCTTGTAAACAATATTGTTTTGCAACCTTAAAGTCAGTAATTCCGTAGAAATTAAATTGGGTTTACAGTAAATCCATGATTACCATATAATCTGCGGAGTCTAAATAATGATGTACTTAGCTGTAGAATTGCATGTAAAACACAGAGCGATGATTACATGGCTATTTGGGGCCTAGGAAAGAAAGGGACGCCAAATGTTTTGATGGTTGAAGAGCTGAGAAATCTTTTTGTTTTTCATGTCTCATTTTAATTATGATCTTCAAACATCTCGGTACTACCCCAACGGCCTTAAAATTGGCCTTAAAAAATCTATTGCTAAATCTTATGCCTTATATCATGTGTGGGGTGTTTGCTTTAATAAATTAAGACTTGTTAAAAATAGAAAACCTATCTGATTTAAAGTGACAATAGAAAAAATTAAGCAGCCTTGCTTTTAGCAAATAATCTGTCTCTGTTTTAAGGGGGTCTTACATGAGAGTGTTTATTTTAAGCTTTAAGCAATGTTTCTGGAGGGAAAAAAAAAACAAAACAACTAGTCTAATGGGCATTTCATCCAAAGGCTCTTGTCTTCCAATTTCTTTCAAGGCGTCAACCACGGCTAGAACTGCTCGAAATTAATTTCAGTTAAATCAAGCTCTGAGCCATAGTAATCATTGAAACTTAGGTCACCGTAGGCCTCAGAGATATCTACAGAGGTGATACAATTCATCAAAGCCACATTATTGCTTCAGAGCAGAGTCAAGCCTAAAACTTGAGTCTTTTCCACTACATTAAGCCCTGCAGAGAAACCAAAGACGACTTACATGCAGACCTCAACCTCAAGGAGCTCAAAATCTAGTAGAGAATATGAGACAATAAGAAGAAACATTACTATAACTCAAGAGCAAGGAAGATATCACAGAAGTGGCATGTGTGTACTGGCGTGAAACATGAACGGAATTTCAACAGCCCAGAGCTTAAACCAAAGCCACCATTTCTTAGCTGTGAGTCTTCAAAAAGACACTTACTAATTCTAAGCTTCATTTTTTTCTGTAAAATTAGTAAGTAGAGTTATTGTGAGGATGAAGTGTGATAATCTAAGTTAAACTCAGCACAATAGATGGTACATGGAAAGAACTGAGTTCATTATTATGAATTCAGGGGAAAAGTGATGGGAGTGCAGGCAATGGAAAGGGATCACCAAGTTAGTGCAAGTGAAAAAGATTGTGAAGAGATGGCATTTGTGAAGCATGGGAAGGATAACCATAGACCTCAGAGGGAAAAAGAGAGAGACAGGGTAGAATCCTCAGTGAGACTGGGGTAGGTAAAGAGGGAAGAACAACAAAGAGGAAAAATGAGGCTCATAGGTGGGGCATGCTGAACCATCTTTTGGGCTGAGTTCAGGTTTAAGGAATAATAATAACTGTGAGTATCTGCTGTGGGCGCACTAGGACCAGGATGAAAGAGAAGTGGGAGGCCAGGATGGTGAGCAGGTAAGTAAGAGTCTTGTAATAAGGAGCCTTGAGTCTCAGGCTGTGGGTATTGTATGTTGGGGGATCACTGAAAACTTTGAACAGCAGACATGTGACATAATCAGAACTGATTTTTGGAAAAATGATTCTGGCAGCATTGGGAAAGATGCACTGCACAGGGAATAATACTTTGTAGCCAGACTGGAGCAAAGCCCACCATAACAGTTCAACCAATAGAGATAAAGGTCTGAGCTAACTGGTGAATGTGATAGCAAAATATAGGACATAATGGAAAGAGATAAGAAATGTGGTATCTTAGTCTCCCAGGGCTGCCATAACAAAGTACCTCAAACCAGGTAGCTTAAAATGGCAGAAATTTATTCTCTTATAGTTCTTAAGCTGGAAGTTCAAAGTCAAGCTGTCAGCAGGGCCGTGCTTTCTCTGAGGTTTCCAGAGAAGAATCCTTCCGTGACTCTTTCCTAGTTTCTGGCTGTTTTCAGCCATCCCTGGTGCCCCTTAGCTTACAGCTTGCATCACTAACAATCCCTGCTTCTGTTTTCACATGACCTTCTTCCCTGTGTGTCTGTGTCTCTGTGTCCAAATCTCTATCTGCTCTCTTTTGTAAAAATACCAGTGACTGGATTCAGGGCCCACCCTACTCCAGTATGAACTCATCTTAATTAATTACATCAGCCGAGATTCTATTTCCAAATAAGGCTACAGTCATACGTACTGGGGTTAGGACTTGAACAACTCAACCCACTGTATGTAGTATCCACAAACTTTAAAAATGCTAAGAGGTGGGGAGCCAGAAAGGGATCCCTTCCCTTCTCCTGCTTCCCTGATTTTTTCTAGTCAAAGGAATAAAAGAGGAAGTAGTCCCTTTGGTCCTTACATTGGCTCAGTTGTGCTCACTGAACAGGCCAGACATGAGCAGCCTTCTGCAGGCTGTCCTTCACCAAAGTCAAGGGGATGTGGATTCTCCTGCTGACAGCCTCCCTATCTCAAATGAAGGAGGGAGGCTCTCCTAGGCAGAGGTTAATATCAAGAGAAAGGAGAGGCTGTGAGGACAGTCAAACGCCGAATACTAGGCTTACTCCTTTACATACCTGTCTGAGCCTCAGTGTCCTAATCTGTGAAATGGGCATAATGAGCTGCTCTAACAATTAAAGGCTCTTATTCCTGTGCTTACTGCATACTTAAACACTTGATACACATGACCTGGCCATTATAATGATTATTATTATTTCTTTGCTAATAATAGTCTTCTTTTGAAGATTGATGCTTTCATTAGGCTGCCTCCTAGCTTATATGTTGACTTGACTTGACTCTCCTGCATTGATGTATGTGGGGAATTCAGGCACGTTTGTCACTGGCATGCCAATCTTTTGAATGACTGTCTTAATGCCACAGTACAAGGGAAATAAAGAAGACATAGGTCACTTAGCCCCTAGGTCACTTTATTTATCCAACACAGTCTCTGTATTTCCCTTTGCTCCAAGGAAGTTTTATAAGTAAAATATCTAAACCACTGGGCATATTTTTAAATTCATAGATCAAACTCCATTATGACAAACTCCAGGGAACATCTGAAATGCTTTTGTTGTACTAAAAGTTGTTTGAAACCTAAGCTACGACTGAGAAATATTTTCCCGACTAGAGTTTTATAAAAGCAGTTGCTGTAATGAACAATTGTTCATAAGCATCACATCAAAGGATTTCATTGCTCCCTCCTTTCACCTGGCATATTTCTCAATGTGATTCATAAGAAATACTTTTAGAAGCCCTCCGAAGAGAGTGTCCCTGAGACTATGAAAAACTCCAGGTAGCTCAGGAGGCTGGCTGGTGCTCCTCGAGGGCAGGGGGTGCCTATCATCTGGTTTTGTACCCCCGTCCCTGCCAAGTACTTGGAAGTTAACCAAAAAATATTTGATAAATGAGTGAATAACTAGATGAGTAAATGTTGAATTCATTAGCATCAAATTAGAAGAACCCTCATGAGACTGCTCCATAGCTGTTTATTTATAAACATTCACCAAAAATATTTTACATGTACTTAGTTCAAAGCAAAACTTGGGGTCTCACAAGAGCAGAATGAACTCAGTGAATCATCTGAGTACCACCTGCAGGCTGATCAAGATATTGTTTCTAATTGGCATTCCTACAAGTGGTTAATTTTCCCCTATGCCTGACTTGCAAGCACTCAGGTGCAAAATTTGTTCCTCTCTTTGAGATAATCTTAATAATCACTCTCCGTCTGAATCTTGGAACCAGAATCTCCTACTGATGGGTACAAATGAGGGAGAAATATGTCAGCACACATGGGCACTGGCTTGTGGCAATGAAGATTTATTTGATCCAGCCAGCCAAGTGATCACCAGAAGCGAATAATCAAGACAATGAAATCCTGGGGTGGGTTCCACCAGTACCTCTTTTGTTCAACAGTGTGCCTCTGCCCTATCCATATAGAGCCTGAAGTCCAAAAGACAGTGCATTTGTTAACTCAGATCTTGCTTGAAGATGTTGACCCTGAAAATATTGAGACTTTGGAGCTCAATTTTTGTTCCTAAATGACTTTAAACTTTTGTTTGTTCCTCAGTCGATGTCACCGGGATTTATTTGGCTGCTGGTTCTGAGCTGCTATTTGAAAAGAGCAGTACCATATGCAGCACATGCATATTCAGTGGTGCAGTTCTTTTTCTAGAGGGAGGGGGTAGTGCCAGTACTCATGGCTTACAATGTGAATTTGCATCCCACTTTGCATAAATTTGCATGTAGACTTCATAAGCCTTTAATTTCAAGTATATAAAATGAGACAAATCAATGCAATCTACTGCAATTGTTTTCCAAGGCATTAATCACATGAACTACATACCAGCTTTCCTTAACCAATTAATTTAATCATACCCAAGGTTAGGAGAGACAGAGAAGTGGTGAAAAATGGTTGCTAAGTGCCTGGCTTAGGCCTGGAAGGATATATACAGTTTCAACAATGCCTCAATATGTCTTCTTCCCAACCCCTATGTCTCCTGTAGAAGATTAAATTATGGTTTTCTCAGTATTTCACTTTCTCTCCCTTCACTGAGTAGCCATAAGACTTACTCTGACCAATGAAATGTGGGTAGAAGTGATGCTTGTTCCCTTGAAGCAGAAGTTTTAAGAGACAACATGGTTAAATACCTTTCATTTTCCCTATATGATATAAGCAATATTCCATATAGAGACTGCTCTATTTGCTTAAATGCCAGGGTGATTACCAGGGTGAAGATGAGTATGTTGTAAGCCATATATATTTTCAGATTATTTGTTGCCGCAGCATATCGTAGCCTATTCTGACTGATAGTGCATTTCCTGAATTATTACAATGAACTATAATTTGGCTTCAGAGGGTTGTGTCAACTTTGTGTACATAAGAACATATGTACAGGTAGAGGTGAAAAAATTGAAAGATATGCTCCATCTGGTTTATAAACTTGTGACGCAATTGGGGAAATAATCCACACATTCAAAATCAATTAAATGTCAGCACAATGAGTAATAATACAGTATGTATTATATCCTCCCTATTTGAGCTAGTTGAAATAGACTATTCAGATTTCCTAAAATTGGCAAATCCCTAAAAATTTGATCTGTACTTCAGAGGCATGCCAGCTTTCTCTTTGCAATACCTTGGAATTCTTCATGCTCAATTATGGGAAAAGTCTCAGTTAAATGCTAATTTTAAACACCTTTCCTTAGGACCTTTCAATCCATTATTAATTTTAGTGGAGGAATTTGAAATCACAGGAGGGTATGCAGTGAATTTTCAAATAATGAAACCTTAAGTCCTGAATCTGAGAAACCAGAGCGTTCTGTATTTCCAAAGTGCAAAAATGTGTGGTAGGACCTGAAAATAATATAGAAACATAGTTTATAGAAATATAGTTTATAGAAATACAGGGTACAACTTTCATTCCAGCCAACTAAATCTAGAGGCTTTGCTTCTGCTTCCTCAGAACGCCACCCTAAAATTCCAACGTTGAGCCACCTAACCTGACCTAAGAGTACAGAAAGTCAAAAGAAGAAGAAACATGCAATGCTGAAGATCACTTTTATCCTCATGAGGAGATATATATCTATATCTATATCTATATCTATATCTATATCTATATCTATAGATAGATAGGTATATATATGACAAGTCCCAACAGAGATGAAGGAATTATAAATCACAAACATTTAGTTTCTTACTCTTTCCCCAGGCACACAGAGCCAAGAAATGGCTGTGCATTTGTAAACTCTTCTGCACTAAGTACCTTATTATTTATGCTCTCTAGATTACATGGTAATCATCCTTGAATTGAATCTACCTCCTCCCCAGCATAATCTCTACATAATTAGTAGTCTGAAGGTTGCTGAAGAACTTTAACAGACCTGTAGAAGAATGGATTTTCCCTAAAGGAAAAAAAAATATTTACAGAAATTTTACACTGTGTGAAACAAACCCCAAGAAAAGAAAATAAACATTTAGAGTGCCAAAACACAGGGAAAACAACAGAGAGAAATGGCGATCTATCAAAGGATCGGAGGCTTATTTTGCTTCCCCCAAGTGCTCCGAAGTTTGTTTGCGTCTCTGATGCTTTTTGGGCAAAGAGATCATCCAGCAGAGTGAAACTCTCCTAGTGGTTCTTAGATTACAGATGCCACAAGAATCATTTTTTCTTAACTAAATCAATTTCTTGCCCATCGTCAGAAACAGTATGATTAGAAGACTGGCTTTAAAACTCATTTTCTGGGCTCTTTCCCATCTCAGAAGTTTCAGAATCAGTCAGAAGTACAGTTGAACTTTGCAAACTGGCTTGATTCCTAGAGTAATAAACACCTGTTAGCTCAGCTTTTGAATGGAAACTGATCTTAGGGTTTGAGGCATTTAAATCAGAGAAGGGGTGAGGTAGGGACATCATCAAGGATGGTCTTTCCAAATGCGTGCTACTTTAAAAATAGTTGTAGGCCTTGTGATAAGATCATGTTCTGCAGCAATCAAGTAGACCCTATCTCCACAGGGATAGTGGAGCATTCCAACAATTCTTTCGTTCTAAACCTTTCTTTCAAGAAGAAAGAGACTTTCCTATAGCTGTTCTTTAAATCTATCAATTGTCTGAATGGTGGCCATATAGTGGTATGAACAGAGCACCATGGAGCTATCTAATCTTTCATGGGAGGAGAGAAGTTTGTAGGCTGGGGTCCAGTTTGTGATTTGTGATTAACTCAGCATTTTCTCTTTGGAAAGGATGAAACACAAAATATCCAATCTCATCCTCTTCCAGGGGTTTCTTCAACTGTATATTTCTATTTGAGATATTGGAATACTGACTGGAGCAGGGATCTATTCAGATTCGGAGAGAGGAGTTAGGCAGAAACGTTGCCAGTCTTGAGACTGATAAAGAACACTAAATTACTCAGGTCTCTAGGTAACATGCTCCCAGCCCCATGGATCAACTCAGTCTTCCATAGTCCTCCAGCGTGTAGGAATTTCCCATTGTTCTTCATGTCTTTCGGCACTTTCCCGTAGCTTTGCAGTCAAGCTGATGGTAATTTTCCATGGGTTTGAAAGAAAGCTTCAGATGTGACCTATGATCTCAATGTCATCATAATTTAGCCATCCCTAATATGCCCATTCTTTGGAACGCCAACTTTTATTGCTATAATAATTCTCACATTATTTATAAATAATATAGTGCCATAAATACTGACCTTCAGGGCCAGCACAAGATCTTTTTAATCAGACTTTCGCCTGGTTGAGGGAAGACTCCAACTCTTTATAACATTTTATTACAGATAGCTATGTTAAATTTTCTAAAAATATCTGGGACACTTAGGGACAAAGGTATTGTGCAGCCATAAGAGTGACATTGTAGGGCCTAGAAACAAGCACAGGGGAACCCTATTGTCTCCCTGATGTTATATGGCAAGGAAAACCCCTGTTAAAGAGATTTTGCACTAAGGTAAGGGAGCTACATACAGCAGGGTCCTGTATCAACAACGGAAATTATTTCCAGGGAGGCACTGATTTGACCCCCGAGGGGAACAAAACTCATGCCACTTTTAAAGAGGTATTACTTTACCTTATTTTCCCTGAGAACAGGTGAGGTTATTTCTCCATTTACAAAGGAAAACAAGAAAACAAAAGAACTTAAGATTTTAAAACATGCTCTAATACTGGGACACAATTGAAAAACTAAATCATCATTTTTGCAGGAAAATGCTCTATTCAGAAAGTTCTGAAAAGGGAACTGTGTGTCAATTGGGGTGTCATCAGGAAACAATTTATACACAGATGGTTGAGTTGAAGAGATTTTAATGAAGGGACTATTTGCATTAAGAGCTGGTAGGTTGAGGTGACCAACCAGGGAGGCTGAAGCACCCAAAGCTTAGCAATAGTGGAAAGTCATTACTACTCTTATAAATGAAGGGGGAAAAAAAGAAACAGTGTTATTTAAGTCCAGTGAGAGATGACTTTATGGAGAAGGGGCCAGTATCTATAGTAATGGAGAGATGTAGGCATCACCAGACCCTATAACATCTAACAGGAAGCAAGTAACAAAGAAATGTCCTAACTTCCCTTTTCTCCCATCCTAAAATCTCCTGCTAGTGCCTTTCACTGGCTAAACCCAATGAAAAGATGAGGTCATGAAAGTCTGGATGATGTGGTCCATAGGTTCAGACTTGAGAAGCTCAGAGTAGGGAAGACAATGAATCAGGGGGAGGTGGGAGGGCCAAAAGGGAGGAGTCACTATACTGAGACAACCTATTGTCCACCAAATGTTCTTTCTCTTGTCTTCAGCAGGATTCCATTTTGGTTTTAGGCAATGTTGAGGTCTACACCTTCAATATGTGATGGAAAAATGAAACCCTGTGCTTGTCAAGGGACTGAGTATTTGCCATACCTCCAAGTATGCTTAGTCTTAACTTGTCTAGCTCTGCCTAACATGAAATCATGAAGTTTTTCTTTTTCCTACTAAGTCCACCTTGTATGCCTTTTCCTTATCCCACTATTCTGTTTCTATCCCTCTATGTCTGCTTATCCAAATTTATGCTCTACCTCTTTACATATACAAAACATCAAATAGTAAAATGAAAGTGTCATCTTTACCAGATATATCTGTAATGGGCACCAACATTCAAAACTAATAGCAAGAGATGCCAAGGGGAACAATCCTGTTTCAATAGTGGATGAGAACTCATCAAATTTTGCGGTGAAGCATGGTGTGGATAGACCAGATATGCCATGACAATATCACAAAGGCTTTCTCTGCCAAACACTACATCTCTATCAAACATGAAATGTTCATGAGAGGGAAGAGTGAAGGCAAGAATTTGAATCAATGAGCAGGGGCACCTTCCACAACTTAGGTGTGGAGGAGTGCTTCTGAAGGCAGATGAGAAACTTCCATATGAAGGAAAATGGCAGGAACAGAAAGAAGTAGGACCCATGTTCTAGAGCCCCCACTTGCTCCTCAGAAAGTTACTCGGTGGTAGCCCATGATGAAAAGAGACCCTATACTTTGGAGGCAGCACAGAACAGAAACCACTTTTCATGGGATTTACAGCAATCTAGGCCTCAGGAAACTGGCTTTTCTCTTTCAAAGCTGTGAGACTTTGTATGGTTATTTCATGCTTCTTCAAAAAAAATGGGGGGAATACCTAGCATTTACAAGTTGTGAGAAGTAAATATGATAGAATCCATCAAGCATGAAACACACAGTAAGTATCTAAAGGACACTCATTTCCTTCTCTTCTTTTTAGGGTATGAAACAATTCTACTTTCTCATACTGCATAGACCTGAATAGGGACCAACCATGTTTTCCTCTAAATCAGAGTGGAAATTAATTTAGACTCTGCATTTCTCATGTTTATGTTTGTCATTTCAAAGTTCCCTTTTGTTGCTAATCCAACACATCATAAAAATAATTAAAAGGGAAAAAATATGCTCACTTAAAAAGTAAGGAAAACAAAGCTCACAATATATGTCAGTGAAGGGAAACCTGCTCAGGCAGGGGCTTAATTTCTTAGCAGAGAGGGTAAAGAAAATCTAGAAAGAAGGGAGGAAGCAAAGAGAAGCAGAGATTTTTTTTTACCAATCTTGTGAGCATGTCACTTTATAAGTCAAAGTGAGGACAAGAATAAAGCGTTATTACAGCAATTTCCAGGCTGTTTTGCTATTTTGATTGCTGTGAATATGCTGGGGAATGGCATCCACTTTCTGAAATGGCATGTATTTATGTACTGATAAATAAAGCAGCAGGCCAATCTGGGGAGCCTCAAAACCAACAGGGTATTTCTCTGTGGAGTCAGGTCTGTGAAGCCATGACAGCAAATCTAGGGGCTTGTGCTGGCACCTTCCTGCCAAGGGCAGAGAGTGACCAGCATCAGATTATATCAGCTGCCTATCAATTTCGTATGGATGCTGTAACAGACTACCAAAAATCAATATTTGTAATAATTGCCCCTTAGTGGCTTCAAACAACACAGATTTATTATCTCACAGTTCTGGAGGTCGGAAGTCCAAAACGGGTCAGCAGAACTGCATTTCTTCTGGAGACTTAAGGGGAGTCTCCTTGCCATTTACAGCTTCCCTTCTTTCCTTGCCTCATGGCCTCACATCACACTGACCTCTGCTTCTGTCATCACACTGTGTTTTCTTACTCTGACCCTCCTGTCTCCCTCTTAGAAGGACCTTTGTGATTACAACAAACCCATCTGGATAATCCACGATAACTTCCTCATCTCAAGATTCTTAATTTGATCACGATAAAGTCCCTTTTTCCATGTAAGGTAATTTATTCACAGGTCTCAAGCAGCCGAACGGAGAAATGTCTGGGAGCCATTATTCATACTACCACAAGCTATTTCTCCAAAGGTTCAGTTATCATCACTGTTTCTGATACAGTGCACAGCACTGGGGTCAGAATTCCTTGGCAAAAATCTTTGCTCCACCCATCACCAGCTAGATGCCCTTGAGTAACTTATGCAATCTTTCTGAGGATAATTACAGTAACTACTTCTCAGATTGCTATGAGTATTAAACAAACAAACAAAAAAGGTTTGCACAGGGTCTGGGTCTTTGTGCCCAACTAAGGTTAGCCATTATTATTATCATTATCATTATCATTTTTGTTATTATTATTAAACAATAAAAAGGAATAAACATTTGCGTGACTCAGAGTCAAGATCAGAGAGAAGTTGTTTACTTACTTTTTTTTATTGCATAGTTACTTTTGGGACCTACTGAAAGTTTATCAAGACTTAGAAATTTAGACATTAGTTTTGCAAGCCACAAAACCATCCCATTTTCACTGAAAGGTCTGTAGAAGAATTTATTCACCCATCCATTCAAAGGCTCTTTACTGAGACAATGTCATTTCTGAGCCTTCAACATAACTTTCTGTTTCATGTAAAAATATTTATTTATTCATTAATAACTTTATTGATTTTGGAGAATTTTATGAGAAAAACATGCAGAAGAACAATAACTCCACACACAAAGCAACATTCCTCATATTTATCCACTCAGCAAACCTCATGAAGCACTTCTGTTCCAAGTCCTCTCAATGGACAGACTCATTAACGAGGCAAAGACGGAGAAAGCACAGCCCTTTACCTAAAATCCCAGAGTTTTGCGAGCCCACATTCGTGACTGACTACAAGATGCAGCAGTTGTTTTTCTTTCAGATGGTCTCTACCCTCCTGTCTGTTTGCCACAAGCTTCACAGGAGACTCTAAGACTCTTAGGTGAAATTGAAAGCCTCCATCTTTCTTCTGTGACCTCTCAGATGCCTGCAGTTAAGAGAGGTGGGCTTGCTAGTTACCCAGAACACTTCCTAGCAAGGCCTCCAGAGTTTCCACTGAAAGGTGGAGATGGTGCTTTTCCTTTAATTGAGGAAGTTGGGTGCTGGAAAAATGCTGAGGACACAGTTGTGAGAGGGTATAAAAGAGTGTCAGGCAGCTTGAGATCATTAATAATCCCTTGACAGCTCTATGAAAGGGGAATTTTACACCCTGCTAATCAGATCAGTTTTACCTGAGTCACACAGTCTTGAATTCCTTGAAAGCCCAGTTGGCTCTTCTCTTTACTCGCTGACATCAGGGTTGGCAAAACTATAGCTGTGGACTCTGAGGCAGGTAACACCCCTTCTCCTGCTGGATTTCTTGACTCAAGATGTTCACACTGGCAAATGGGCCTGGGGCACTCTTTGGACATCTGGTTAGGATCAGGTTCATGGAAGAAAAGGGATGGAAGGGACCTGAGCAATCGGCAGTCCATAGTCTTTGTCTATCAATGACGTTTAAGGAGACAGTCAGTGGGGGCCAAAGAAGTACAGCCAGTGCACACTAAGAATAATTCTCAGGTTTATGGGTCTGCTTTTCTTCAGTTCAGACTCCTCCTCCTCCTCTCTATGTCATGCATCGACAGTTAGCTGAAAGTCCTACAGTGATTTCACAGTAATATTTTCATGGCCTGCCATTTTGGATTACTCATATCAACATTTTCACTGGATAAAGATAATGGGAGGTCAAATGGGCTCTTTTGAGGGCAAGAAAATACTCCCTGGTAATAACAAAAAGAGTTCTCTTCTCTCTCCTATGTAGATTTGTGGCTGCCTCCTGGACTGAGGATCTTATCTGACCTGAAGGTGCGTGGCCTAGAGCACTGGTTCGCAAATTATTGTCCCCAGACCAGCTGCATCAGCATCACCAGGGAACTAGTTAGAAGTGCCAATTCTCGGGTTCATTCAGACCTACTGAATCAAAAACTCTGGTGTGGGGTCCAGACATCTGTGTTTTAACAAGCCTCCCCACCCCACGTGATTATGATGGACATTACAAATTGAGAGCCACTAGCCTAGAGAAAGCAATGTTTTCACAGGTAGAATGGGACTTTGCCTTGGAAATGGTCAATGAGCATATATGTGAAAAATGTTATTCCTCTAAAATGTGAGCAATTCTTTCTCCAGAAGCAATTACTCACAGATGAAATCAGAAATATATGTGCAAAATGCATGTGTGAGAAATGTAGCATTTAGCAAAAGCCTGACTAGATTCCTTTCCTATGACAGGCTTGCTGAGCCACTAACAGTGCTGGCAAGCACACTGTGTGGTTTGGAACTTAAAAAAAATTACAAAACATTTAGTTTATTAATTTTGAAACTAATTAAGGTATAAAAATATAGTATCCTACATTGTATAAGACATAGGAATAAAGCAGCCCGTAAACACCAGACTGGGGACAAAAGCTGTAAGAATACAGAATACAAGAAATCACATTTTCACACCACCCCCTCTCACTATCAAATCCCCAGCAGGGTACTCTGGAAAAATTGCCTGTCAACAGACTGAAATGAATAGTATGTGATCGCTGGTATAATTCCCTTGGAATTCAATTTGCACTAAATGTGGAAAAGAACTAAGGAAGGGGGTAGAATGGGAGCAGAAAATGGTCCTGTACATTAGGAAAATTAAAATCTGCAGCTTCCAAAAGGGAATTATTTGTGGTCTCCTCCTTCATGATGGAAGTGCCTCTGGCTACAGTTCTTAACATGTGATTTTAGCGACTCTCCAGGAGCGGAGATACCAGGTTGCTGTCCCGTCCCCACTTCAGATGCAGGCTTAGGCTTGGCAAATCATCAAGCTTTCTCGGCCTCAACTAATATCTCCTGATCTACCATTCACCTCCAAAGCAATCCCTGTAAAGCAGCGTGAAAGTCTCTTGCAAATCATGATACGTTTATTTCTCTAATTCCCAGTAATGTTATTATGGCAGACACTGTTGGTTGTCTACCCAACAGTCATTTCCTCTTTATTCCTTGCTAAAAAAATATGATTTTGTGCATATTGTAAGAAAAAACTGAAAGGCTTCGAAGTGGGCCAAAAGACTATATAAGATGTCTTCAATTGAAAACTGGATATTGAGCTCACTCTCTCAAGGTATCGGATTTTTTGTTATTTGTGCTTTTCATTGTCTTACAATCCTGTAGAGATGGAAGTTAACTTGCAGAAAACTGGTGGTAAAACAAGTATTTCTTGTCTATAGATATGCAAATAAATTCTGTTCCTTGGAGGTTCAATTGACTTTCCTCCCCTACCATGGAAGAAGCTAGTTTTGCACTGATTAATTCATTTCAGAAATCATGATGATCTTACATATTTGTTTTGGTCTTTGGATTTTCTCTGGGACTGTTTGTAACTTTTTTTGTGGCTTCCTCCTTAATGAGTTTAAGTCTTTCACACCTGTTCATTTCATATTTTTATGAAAGTCATGATTAAACCTTTAAAAGACAATTATCCTTGAACAGTGTATTCTACAACAATATATTCAGGGAATATGGGCCCCTTCCTAATTCTAGAAGATAAACCATGATGCATCTGATCTAACCATGATAATGATAATCTTATCCCCTCCTTGCCTCTGATTGGTTTGGAGGTGATCACGTGGTCATACTCTAGTCAATGACAAATAAGAAAGGAGGTTCTGAAAGAAATTTACCTCTCTGACAAATAAATGAAGAGGGGTTGGAAATGCCCCTTATTTCTTGCCTTTAGATATTTTCCTGTGAAAGCAGGATGTTTGGAAGTAATAGCTGCCATCCTGTAGTAAGAGTGAGGGAGAACCAAACAGGATCTCAGAGAAATGACCTCTGAGCACTGGCATCATTTATTGAAACTTCAAATCAATCAACTCAGTAACTGCTTTCTGCAGAGCTGTTATATGAGGTAATAATTCCTTGGTGTTTAAGCTATTTCAGTTGGTAATTTAGTTACAAGAAACTATAAGCATTCTAATAAATATAGTTACAGATTCAGAAACAAAAAGTACCCAGGAAATATGACATGGAGTGAGAGGTTCTATAGTAAGTCATATGTGCAGTGGCAGAGGTGGTGGGCAGGAAATGGTGGTTGTGGTGAGCTGGGCAAGGGATGGGTGTTGAAGAACGGCATAGTAGGGTGGGATGTGATATGAAGGTAGGAGTGGAAGAATTATAGTGGAATAGCAATTAACAAAGAAATGTTATCCATTTGTCCATTGTTGTAGTTAAACCACTCATAGTCCCTCTGGTCCCAATTCTCTACTTCATTTAACAGCAAAGCTAGACAAGAATCCAGGTCTCTTATTCCCCCATTACACATTTTCCTCAACTGTAAATGACAATTAGATATGCCACATTGGCAGCGATCCATGCATAATCACCATCATCATATTCCCATTTATTGAGTGTTTACTACATCCAAAATGTGACAAACATATTACTTAATCTATACAGCAACACCGTGATTGGATGTGATAGATTGCTACAGCCCCAATTTGTTTTTATCTCCCTGTATCCATGGCCTTGGGTAGCCAACACTCACATGACTCTGGGCTTGACCAATGGGACAGTGTAACTTATACTGGTCAGTGGGATAACGACACAGAGTTTTGTAAAGCACTTGAATATTGGGGCTTGCCATATCTTCATACTCCTGGGAAGCTTAAGATTGCCACTATATGAATAAGCCCAAATGAGTCTGCTAGGTATATGTGTACATTCATCCTCATAACCTTGACCAACAACTAGCACCACCTGGCAGTCAGAACAAATCACCAGCCAACCCTCCAGCTGAATATAGCCACATGCATAAGTTCAGGTGAGGCCAGCAGAAAAACTGATTCACTGAGCCCAGCCCGAATTGTCAACTCTCAGAACCATGAGATAATGAATTATTTTTAAGCCACTGAGTTATGGGCAACAAAGTCTAACTGGTACATTGAAGTATATAATGTCAATGTCCCAATTTTAAAGACAAGAAAAACTAAGATTCAGAAAAATTACTCAAGGCCACACAGCTAGCAAGGGCTGTGTCTAGGTTTCAACCCAATCTATCTGACTTCAGAGACCATGTCTTTGGCAACAACCTCAAATAATATATTCTGAGCAAACCATTAATTTCAAGGAACCAGAGACATACTCCTAAACCTTCCTACACTAAATATATCAACCTTGAATTTATCTCTTTATCCTGCTGGTAAGTGTGTATATCACTAGCCTGCACCACCTCTTAAGGAAAAAAAAATTGTAAATTTATTATCTACTGTGAAATGTAGCATTTCCTGTTTTGTTTTTTCCTTTTTTTCCTGAATTTATATTTTTCAGACTTGCAGGATTGACCCAGTCATTAATAAACTAGAATCATGTGAGCAATCCCATATTCCCTACGACTTTGTGACTGCACCATGCCCTTCCACACACCTGCACATTTGCCTGTGAAGTCTCCTCTATGTAGAACATTCCCTTCACAGCCCCAGTGCCCACCCTCCTCATACAAAAAGACTCTCATTCTGTTTCAGCTCCAGTCCAAGATTCCCCTAGCCATGTTACTGCCTCCCCTTTGTGTTTTTTATGGCATTTTGCGTATACTTCTATTACAGTGCTTATAATATTTACTCTCATAACTGTCTTCTCCACTAGACACACTCCTTATTAAATCCTCAACATCTAGCATAGTATCTGGTATACAGCAGGTGCTAAATAAATTTTGCTGAATGAATGAATAAAAGAATTAATCAATCAAAAATAAAAATATTCTCCACCCACTTCTTTAGTTTTATATCAAATGATTTCTCATCTCCCATCCTCTATTTCAAACAAATTGAATTACTTCTCCACTTAGACCTCCCTGCCCATTGAAAAGATAGACTAGTTATTCATTCATCAAACCCACGTTCTCTTAATTCTCACTAGACTATATTTTCCAGCATCCCTTGTAGTTACATGTGATCATATGTAGGTTCTAGTTAATACAAGCAGAAGTGATGTTCCACCTCCAGACCTGGCCCAAGCATTCCTTACAACCTCTTTCTCCTTTATTAGCTTAATGAAGGTGAACATAGGGACCTTGGGGATGTTAAAGTTGGTGGAATCAAAAGATAGGGAGAACCTGGTCCTTCAACCAACACTTATCAGATAGCCACCTATTGAACAGACAGAACAGAAATATCCCTTTGGGCTTTATGAAAGTAAGAATTAAGCTTCTATACTGTTAAGCCACTCAGATTTTGGGGTTTATCTACTATGCCAGCAAACTTTGCCTTAACTAATACACTGAAGTGTATTTGTTCCCTGTAGTCCTTCTGCATCATACGCCCTTTTCTCTAACTTATGCATGTCTGATGGTGCTCATCCATTGAAATACAACTTTTTCCATTATCCCTTCCCTGACCCTATTGTTGTTCTTCTGAAATACTTGAGTGTTTTATCCACGCCCTCTAGACACAAGCCATGTTCTGCTTATACTATCAATATTTAAGTTATTTTTCTAAACTTAAAAACAACAAAATGCATACACCTCCATGGCATGAACCTTGTCTTACTCATCTATTTTCCCCACAGCATTCAACATGGAGCCTTACCTGAAGCAAACACAAAAGGGAATTTATTAAACGAGGACTTGTGCCCTCCACACATCATGTTTTGGACCTCAAATGCATCTAGCTTCATCTTTCTGGGCAAAAACATTGATTTGTTTTAATTTTGTTTGATTTCTCAGTCTTCTCTCTTTTCTTCTCCATAGTTATTTTCCCCAACCATTCTTTAAATTGTTTCCAGTGTCATTTCATCTCTCTTGTGGGCTTATGCCCAGTATGACCCCACATCCAATAAGCCTCAGGTGGCCCTCCCATTAACTTATTGGGCAACACTAACCACTGGGATTTTGATGAGACTTACAGGAGATAACACAGTGATTGTATCTTTCTCCCCAAAACCCAAACACATCTGTCATTTTGGAAAAAGTTAAATCATCTACTTATGGCTGATGAAGTATAGATTAAGAGTCTTATAGAATAGAACTCATTCTGAGGGTTGGCCTCACCTACTTCATTTTGGCCACAGAGCCCTAATGGGAGTCATCTGAGGTTGGAACAGGCAAATGTAATAGGTCCAGGATTTCCTGGATCACAGTGAAGACTGTAACATTTAGAAACAGAACTCAGAGCATTAAATCCAGTAAGAGGAAGGAGATTTAAATTCCTTTAAAGGATTTCATTTTTCTTTTTTGCCTTTTTAATCTCTTAAATGGAAATGAATGTAAGATAGTCTGTGCTCAGTGGAAACTGGGGTTCAGTTTTTAAGAATTTATGTATCTAAGCCTAGCAAAAACTTTCTGATTTTAGGTCATGTTAAAAGCAATGAGCAGAAAGAATGAAGTCTTTATTCCTATATGACATAAATCCTATAGAAAATTCCAATTTTGATGTGAAACCTTAAAGGGATTGTTTCTCATTTATGTGCCCTTCTCTCTTCCGAATCCCCAGTCACACTCTACCAGGACTGGGACAGGGAGGCTATGGGATGGGAAACACAGCCTAGATAACTGTCCACAGGCCATAAGAAACAATGGAATAGTGCGGTCAGACAAGGTAAAAAGTAGGTGACAAGCAAGGTTGAATGCTGATCAAGAGTTCAGTAAGTCTCAAGGCAGACAATACACAGTGGAACTATTTCATAAATGGAAAGGGAATGCAGAATAGAGATTAGGAAATTGTTCCATGGTTATGGAACAAAAGTCCCAGAGCTCTCAGCGGAACCATATGCAGCTCAGAAAGGAAAAGAGAAGCTAGAATATTGCTGGAGGAATACATTGTCCATATCAAAGTGAAAGCAATCTCTGAAGGTTTTTTCAGGGAAAACCAAGTTCAGAAATCTTACCCTCTTTTTCTCATTCTTGCTTTGTTTCTCTTCCACCCCTGCTTTCTTTAACAGCAGTTAGTCCAAAGCACTTATGTGATGACGAATATACAGCAGTTAAAGTTCTGTCACCAGGCCTGATTGTCATTCCACCTTTGGTTCTTAATTACCCACTCAATGACCCTGGCCAATATTTTCATCTCTCTGGACATCAGTTTCCCAAGGGGTTAGGTTGACTGATTTCTAGAGTCTTTCCTCGTTCTCAGGTTCTCTGATTCTTGACTTTAAAGTCTTTTTCTACCCTCATTTACATTCCTTAGTGTCTGTTTATCACTGGTGCAGCCCAGATGGATTGCTCAGATCTGCCAGCCTCCAGAATTCATCACCTTAATAGAGGAAGTTTGCTTAGGATACAGGAATCAATGAAGACCTATTGCTTTAAGTGGCTTAAAATAGGATGATTGGGACGAGTATCTTAGACGGTGTGACTGCCCTTTGGTGAGCTGCAGCCTCAAAAGACTTTAGGATTGCCCAGGCACTGAAAAATTAAGAAGGTTGATACTTCTATATGAGATTCAGAGCTGATGAATTATTTATTCTTTTCAGTAGGCATATCTCAGAACCAGCTAGATATGGTGTTTCCATTTGTAAGAAAAGCACATTTGTGGTCAGAGTAGGACAAGAAGAGGTTGGTTGCCAATCTCTTTAGAGCAGGTTTCACCAGATGGAATTTTCCTGGCTCATTTACTATAGTTCACAGTGAGACTTGAAGCCTTGTAGCCTTAAAAATGTGATTTGACAAAAAACCTAGAGTATATCTAAGTCTCTACATGCTTATTAATCAGGTTTCTAGAGATTACTACAAAAACCTAGATGTCAGTTTTATTAATTTGTAGGAATTTATATATTCTGCCATGCAGCATGCAGGTAGCATGACCGGTTTGTTATTTCCCACCAACTCACTGGTTGAGATTGCTTGGTAAACAGGGAAGTATAATAAAGCATAAACTTAAGAGGAGTTCAATGACTAAAAAAAAAAGCTTGAGGTGCTCTTTTCTGGTGCAGGAATAGCCCTGCCAAAGGGAATATAATACGTATATCTTGGCACATACAGATATACTACTGGCCTTCACAGTTTGTGACTCCAGTGACCTATAATGACTACAGGCTTGGTAACAAGAGCACAGAAACAAGGCACTTTAGCTTTGTTTTCCCAAATGTAATATGTATGCCACTTGTGGTATTTGTAGGGGATCAAATCGTAATTGTAGGACATAAAATCAATATTAGTGACCCATGTTAGTATTTACATCACTCTGTATTTAAACTATAAATAAAATGTTTCATACAAAGCAAAATACTAAAAGGGATATATATACACATATATATTTATATAAATGCAAGGATAAAGGAGGCAAAAGAAGTGGAAGTGGAATTTAGAGGGATAATGTGGGAAAGGGAAGTTCCTAGGGTCAGGAAAGGAATCTTATTGGAACAGTGCTCACGAATGACCTAAGGATCTTGTTAATGTCCTCATCCAGCAGGTCTAGGGTGGTTCTGAGGTTCTATGTTTCTAACAAGATGCTGGATGATTTTTTTCTTCCAGTTTTATTGAGATATAATGGACACACATCACTTTGTAAGTTTAAGGTATACAGCACAGTGATTTGATTTATACACATCATGAAATGATGGCCACAAGTTTAGTGACCATCCATCATCTCATATAGATAGAAAAGGAAAAAAAAATTTCCTTGTGATGAGAGCTCTTAGGATTTAATCTCTTAACAACTTTCATATGTAACATACAGTGGTGTTGATTATATTTCTCATGTACATGACAGCTCTAGTATTTATTTACCTTACAACTGGAAGTTTCTACATTTAACTACCTTCATCCAATTTTCCCTCCTCCCACCTCAAGTCTCTGGTAACCACAAATCTGATCTCTCTTTTCATGAGTTTGGTTGGTTGGTTGTTTGCCTGTTTTTTGAAATACAACTGACCTACTACACTGTGTTAGTTCCTGGTACCCAACATAGTGATTTGATATTTATATACATTACAAAACAATCACCACGATAAGGTCTAGTTACAATCTGTCACAGCACAAAGATATTACATAGTTATTGACCATATTCCTCATACTGTATATTTCATTCCAGTGTCTCATTTAGTTTGTAACTAGAATATTGTACCTCTTAATCTCCCATAACTATTTCTCTCATCCCAGGACTCTACTCCCTTCTGACAACCACCTATTTGTTCTCTGTATCTATGACTCTGTTTCTGTTTTGTTTTATTCATTTTTTAAAGATGCCACATATAAGTGAAAATTTTATAGTATCTGTCTTTCTCTGACTTATTTCACTTAGCATAATACCCTCTAGGTCCACCTATGTTGTCACAAATGGCAAGATTTTTTTTTACAGCTGAGTAATATTCCATTGTATACATATATACCACATCTTCTTTGTCTATTCACCTATTGATGGGCACTTAGATTGCTACTATGTCTTGGTTACTGTAAATAATGCTAAATAATGTAAATAATGTAAATAAAATAGGGACACAAATACCTTTTCAAATTTGTGTGTTTTCTTTGGGAAAATAACAGAAGTGAAATTGCTAGATTGTATGGTAGTTCTAATCTCAGTTTTTAAAGACATCTCCATATTGTTTTCCACAGCGACTGCATCATTTTATATTACCACCAAGAGTGCACAAGAATTTTCTTTTTTCCACATCCCACAGCAATTGATATTTTCTTTCTTTTGTCTTTTGAGTAACAGTCATTCACAGTGATAGGTGTGAGGTAATACCTCATTGTGGTTTTGATTTGCATTTCCCTGATGATTAGCAATGTTGAGCATTTTTTTCATGTGTCTGTTGGCCATCTACATGTCTTCTTCTTTCTTCTGCATATTCTAGTTCTGTGAAAAATTTCATTGATATTTTGATAGAGATTACATTGAATCTGTAGATTGCCTTGGGTAGTATAATCATTTTAACAATATTAATTCTTCTGATCCATAAGGATGGTATATCTTCCCATTTGTGTCATTTTTAATTTCTTTCATTAGTACATTAGTTTTCAGGACTTTTACCTCCTTAGTTAGATTTATTCCTAGGTATTTTATTCTTTTTGATGCAATTGTATATGGGGTTATTTTCTTAATTTCTACTTCTGATAGTTTGTTGTTAGTATATAGAAATGCAACAGATTTATGTATACTAATTTTCTATTCTGCAACTTTACCAAACTCATTGATGAGCTCTAGGTGTTTTTTGGTGGCATCTTTAGGGTTTTATATGTATAGCATCATGTCATCATCAAGCAGTGAGTTTTACTTCTTCCTTTCCAAATTGGGATTCTGTTTATTTCTTTTTCTTTTCTGTTTGCTGTGTCTAGGACTTCTACTACTATGTTGAATAAAATTGGAGAGTGGACATCCTTTTCTCGTTCCTGATCTTAGAGGAAATGCTTTCAGCTTTTCATCACTGAGTGTGATGTTGGCTGTAAGTCTGTCATACATGGCCTTTATTATGTTGAGGTATGTTTCCTCTGTACCCATTTTGTAGGGAATCTTTATCATAAATGAATGTTGGATGTCATCAAAGCCTTTTTTGCCTCTATTGAGATGATCATATGATTTTTGTCTTCAGTTTGTTAATGTGGTATATCGTACTGATTGATTTGCAAATGTTGGACTATCCTTGCATCCCAGCAATAAATATCACTTATGGTGTATGGTGTGGTGCTGAACTCTTTTAGCTTTTGCTTGTGTGTAAAACTATTGGTGTCTCCTTCAAATCTAAACAACAGCCTTCCTGGGTGGAGTATCCTTGATTGTAGGTTTTTTGCTTTCGTCACTTTAAGCATATCATGCTAGATCCTTCTGGCCTCCAAAGTTTCTTCTGAAAAGTCAGCTGACAGTCCTATGGGAGTTCCCTTGTATGTAACTAATTGCTTTTTCTTTGCTGCTTTTAAGAATTTTTTTTATATTTAATTTTTGCCATTTCAATTACAACGTGTCTTGGTGTGAATCTCTTTGTACTGACCTTTCTTGGGGCTCTCTAGACCAAAATGTCTTCCTCAACCTGGATGCCTGTTTCCTTTCCCAGGTTCAGGAATTTTTCAGCTATTACCACTTCAAGTAAGTTCTTTGCCCCTTTCTCTCTTTCCTCTTCTCCTGGGATTCCTATAATGCAAATGTTAGTAAATTTTATGTTGTCCCAGAGGTCTCCGAAACTGTCCTTGTTTTGTTTTTAATCCTTTTTTCACTTTGGGAGATTCCCACTACTCTCTTTTCTTGCTCTCTGATCTATTCATTTCTCTATATCATTTAATCTACTGTTGATTTCTTCCAGGGTATTTTTAAATTTTAGTTATTGTATTTTCAACTCTATTTCGTTCTTCTTCACATTTTCTAATTTTTCTTTAAACTCAGTCTGTTTATCCATCCTTCTCCCAAGTTTGTTGAGCATGTTTGTATTATGACTTTGAACTCTTTATTGGATTGATCATGTTTCTCCACTTTGCTTAGTTCTCCTACGAGGGTTTTATCTTGGTCCTTCATTTGGAATATATTCCTTTGTCACATCATATGCCTAATTCTTGTGTCTATGTGTACGTATCAGATAAGCTAGTTACATTTCCAGATCTTGGAGAATAGGCCTTATAAAGAGGATATCCTACCAGGCCCAGCAGCACACTCTCTTCTGGTCATCAGAGCTCTATGATGTAGAGGTGTCCCCTACATGGGCTGATTGCTGTGAGCATGTTGGTAAGCAAAGCTGGTTTCCACCCTGGCTGGCTGTCAAGCCTTGGTTTGTATGGAGGCTTCTAGCCACTGGTGGGTGGGGATGGGTCCTGTCGTGGCTGTCTGCCTGGCTTGGAGGTCCTGGGGCTGGTGTCACCCTGCTGGTGTGTGGGGCCAGGTCCAATCATGGCTGGCTGCCAGCCTGGGGTGTCCCAGGGCTGGTCCCAGCTCCCAGATGATATTGATGTGGCCAGGAACCACACCTTGGATAGCAAGAAAGGTTTTAGAATGATTTTACTCCATCAGTATAGAAATGGCCTCTAGGTGCACTAGAGGTAAAGACTTTTATGATATTTAATTAACTAATTAAAATGATATTTAAGTTAATAATCAATTTATAATAACATTCTAATTATAAAAGTGACAGGATTTATTCTTGTGATAGTGATGCTTCATTTATATCTAAATCTATTTAAATTTTTTAAAGCGAGCTATCAAGATAAGTATTAAGTAAGTATAGAGGTGTATATTACAATGACAAATATCACAACAGAGGTGCTCAACTGACTTATGGGAAATGCAGACTTAGACTGTGAACTTTCACCCATTATTCAGATCATTCTCATTTTAATACAGGATTTCGTGGGAAATTCATTACAATGTTGTGAAGCTGATACTCTTTTTAGGAGGGGAAATAGTTCCCCTCTACCCCTCTTGACTACTTGTGGCTGGACTAACGATAAAATTAAAATAAGACAGATTAATAAGACATTAAAGAAACAAATTTTACTTCATGTACACAGTGGCCTCAGAAAAATAGGACCTGAGAATTGACCAAAGCAGACAACTTTTATGCTTTTCAGACAAGGAAACAATAAATTTGTGGAGAATTGACAGAACAAAGAAACTTAGGCTTTGGGGGCTTAATAAATGAAGAATCCAAACAGAGTGTGAGCTTGGGATAGTAAATTAAAGAAGTAACCGAGTTTGTTTATACAGGCTTCTTGGCCCCAAATTCCTGATCTCTGGTGATAAGGGTATCTTACCTCCAGATGTAGGAAGTATACCTTTCATATGAGTGATTTATTTCCTCCTTTCAGACAGAGAGGAGCATCAAATTGTCTCTCTTGCATTGGCAGTTTCTTAAGTAACTTAAATTCAAAATAATCAATATGTCATTGAATTAAATTTTGGAGTGACTTGCCCTGGGCCATAGCACTCTTAATCTCCATTTTAAAGATGAGAACACTGGCAAAATGCTATGCCAGTGGGGCTTTGAGAGCATCTCAGGATATTGTCTATCAAATGATGTACATTCACTGAGACACAACTTCTTCCTGGGCACTGTTGGCTTTGAATAGTCCCTCTTCTGTGTTTTGTTTTTTAATTTTATCTATCTTTACTTTTTTACTTCTTTTGTGGGGGAAGGTAATTAGGTTTATTTATTTTTATTCATTAATGGAGGAACCAGGGTTTGAACCCAAGACCTTGTGCATGCTAAGCATATTCTCTACCATTGAGCTATACCCTCTGCACTCCTTTCCTGTATATTGATGGTTAGACAGTCCCCTTTGCTTTGACTCATTCACAGTCCAGATGTGTTAATACTATTAATAAGAATATTCTCTCTATCCTGGAAATCACTCTACATCTTCAAGATGATCTGTATGTTTGTCCTTATTCATTAAGTGTTGATTTTATCATGGAACATTCAAGGCATATTCATATTTTCATTTTCTTGTGGGACGACTCACTGTATCTTTCATGTACTGGATACTTTGGTCCCATTTAAATCAGTTGCTTATCTAAAGCAGGTTGCTGATGGCAGAACTCCAAGCAAATTTCACACTTGCAATTCTCTCAGTGGATTATAATAATTTATCACAACAATATCCATTATAATGGCCACTTTATGCTTTTCTTTTGTAATAAGACCTTGTTACTGGGCTGAGGCTTTGCACGCAGTAAGAGAAGATTGGCTCTCAAGAATTGAAGTCATCAATAAGTTTGATCTTACGGTCTTGGAAACCTTGGGGTGACTTAGTTTAATTGGGAAAGAGATGCTGCTGACATAAATCCAAACAAACTTATGAGAGGCAAGTCATTAAAATAACCCAAGAGCTTATATCCACAATCAAAAGTATCTGGGGAAAAATAATTCTGCACTAAAAGGTAATAAACATTTGAGAGAACTTGAAAAAAAAAACAGAAATGGCAGAAACACTTGTCCAAAAGATAGAACTGGCAAATGAGTTTATTAAAGAAAAAAATGGTGGAGAAATCAACTGCAGAATAGAAACTAAGATTGAAATAAAGATAAAAATATAAGTGGTCATTTTCTTTTTCTCAACAGTCTTTATTAATCTTTCTTATTTGGTGTATAGAATCTACATTGCAGCTGACTTTCAGATAACATTACTGAGAGTAATAACATGGCATACACATCTCTGGGCAAGACTGTTTACCCAGTGGTCTTAATAAAAGTGAATAGTGGGTGATAATAGTATGGGAGAGATAATACAAAGGATATTTAACCAGATGACCAGGAGAACTGGATTGTAATACCAATTTTTCCACTAGCTAAATGTTCTATAATGTGTGAATCACTCAGTGTATACATATTGATGGTATATATATCTTACATATATGTACTGGTATATGTGTATATATGCATATACACATACATGATATATTATAAATCATTTATTTATATATATATATAAAATTGAGTCTAAAACTGCCTTGGGGTGGGTCATACCTACTAACCCAAGTAAAGTTTGGAAGAAAGATGTTAAAGAGACAGACAGCTACCCTCAGACAGGATATTTCCCTTTGTGGTATAGAAGACTAGCTGCATAAGTCAGAATATTTCAGGCTTTTGGAACTGACTCATGATAGTCAAATAGCAAGCGACCAATTTATACTGAGAAATTATGAATTCAGCAATTAAAAAAATCAAACTCTCAAGAAGCCCAGAATACCTAGGCTAACTGCTCAGTGTGTTCTCTTCTCCATGAATGTCCAAATCCTCTGGGACTGCTATGTGCTTAGCTCAGAGCCAGAGTCAAGGGATCTCAATTATTTTTAACATCAAGATTTGAAGGCCAGACACACCCATTTCCAGTCTAGCTAGGTAAAGATTAAGTGGATGCTTGTGCTAGCTGGAAAGAGTGCTCTTCTTTGGACAGGACTGGAGACAGAGACTTACTCTTCCTCTCTATTTACCCCTTTTCTAGTTTCTATGAAGACTACCACCCTTTTGTTATCATAGCATATCCACTTAAAGTTGGCAGAGAGCAATGTTACTACTTAGATTAACTCTTTCTGAAGTTCTAGTTTAGTCCTGGGGACAATGTGTTGACTATCCTAATCTGTGAGCCTCCTCAGCAAAATAACTAGAAATCATCTGACAGTGAGGCACTTTGTGTGAAACATGCACCCCATGTTGTGTGCTCCTTTCTCTCTTAGAGGCTCACCTTTCCCTGATCCTTTCCCTAAATTCTGAGAGTACCTCAGAGAAGCTGTGTATGCACCTACTACAGCCTTGAGTAAATGTGGACTAAAATAATCTGTTTGTCATTGGTCTTACCCTGTAATAATTTGAGGAAGCACACTATGCAAAATTCTTCATTAGTATGGGGTGACTACAGACCCCAAGGATCTGGGAGAAACTGAGTGGAAATCTGAAGCATCAAGCTCACTACCAATACTCCCCAGGAGATGCCATGGGGAAGCACTGAACTTACTCTTGGAGGATTCTGGCTTGTAGAAGATGCTGACTGGGTGTGCATGGGCTCTGGGTCTGCCATGAGGCAGGAGGAATATGCCCCAAGATCTGTTTGTGAACTGCTCTGTTGACATTCATTTGCTGCTGTGTGGAAACCTGGAGGATTCTCCACACTGCTTAGAACTAAATGGCATTAAAAACACCCTCAGGATCTTTGGTTGAGCAATGAACTTTATCTTTGATTCCGGAGGGTGGCTCTTCATTGGCACTGCTGAGCTAATTCTCTCTTGCTGCCTGACAAAGTGGAGATGAGCTTGTAGGGCCCAGAATTCTACATGCAAGGATGCATACTTCTCCAACAAGGGCAGATTGTGTTGTTATTTTATAGTCACCACAACAGCTGGAGAAAAAAAATTAGAGCATCCTCATTTCCCTTCCAGAAGTGTCTCTTGCAGCGACTTATTTGGAAGCTGTCCATGAATCTGTTGACTTCTTCCATCAGAGAATCCTCTCCAGATTTACATCCTATCACTTTCCCCATAGACTTGCTCAACTTCTTCATCAGCACACTGTAATATCTCCTGAAGATCCCATGCTTTGTTTTTCTATTTACCATTTACCACTGCTTGAAAGATATACACACATATACATACATAATTTTTCATTATCTGGCTCCTCCAACTAGAGTTTAAGTTTCACAAGAGCAGGGACTTTAATTGTTCTATTTCCTGCTATATTTCAAGCATCTAGAACAGAATCTGGTAGATGATCAGCATTCAACAAATATTTGTTGGAGCAAAGGATGAATCTGTTTGAGTTCCTAGTGTGGTGCAGAGATCAAGATCAGCAGTTCCTGACCCTGGGTGTCCGTCAGAACCACCAGCGGGAACTTAAAAATGTATCCGATTCCATGGCTCTTCCCCAGATCTGCTAAGTCAAAATATTAAAGGGAAGACTGTGCAGAAATCTTATGTTTTTAATAAGCCCGCTGATGTTTCTGATGCGCTGTCTGGCCTAGGAACCAGGGGTCTAGGCCACAGCTCAGGAACACAGGTAGTGTGATTAGCATGTGGATGTTGAGGTCAGCCTGGATTGGACTCCCCACTTTGCCATTTACTTACTATGATAGATTACTAAATTTTCCGAGCCTCTCAACTTCCTCATACTTAGTATGGGTCAATACCAGTTTTATAAAATGCCCAAAACTTCATTTTCCTAGGGCATGGAAGAGTCCAGAAAAGGCTCGGCTTTCCCATGGGAAACATCCCATCAGGGTGCAGGTGCAGGAGTGGGACTGCAGAACATGAGCACCAGCAATGCTGTGAAGTCCTGGTGCATCAGCCCAGGGGTGGGGCATAGGTTATTCCTGAACCTCTCTGTTTAACAACATGAGAACCATGACATGGTGTCCAAATGGCTTTGGTGGTGGATGGAACTAGGTCTGAATCAGGGGCCAACATCCACAGTTCAACTATATAGACAACCCTTCTTCATCCACTACTCAGGCTACAGAATAAGGTCCTCTCCCATGCCTGCCCATGGCTGTGCCACTCAAGCTGGAACGTAATGCAAGAAATGAACATTACTTCAAGCTTAACTCACAATCCCAACATTATTTTCTCTCTCTAGTTGGAACCTTAGGAAGCATTTCACTATTTATTCCTACTTGATAGAAAATCTCTATGAAACCTGCTCAGCAGATTATTAGAGGTGCGACACTCTTGTTTAGCCAGTAATGGCAAGAGTATTAACTGTAACTAATGCATGTAGTATTAGTAAATATAATACCAGTGTAATTCCATAGCAATCCTCACATTTTTTTCTATTAAAATTTCATTAGATTTCCATGTGTCAAGACTTAGTACAGTCTCACAGGTACGTATATTATAGATAGTATTTATTTATATGAATATACTGAGTAAAAAGAGTCTGGACGGCTTCCTGGTTTTTTCCTCATTATTTATCTTGTGTGTTAATATCACAATTTACGTTTCTGCAGTGGAATCTGAGCTATGTCTGGTTCATTGACTTTCCAAAGGAATTGAAGGGAAATGCATTTTGAGGAAGGGTAAGTGAGTACGTCCTGCCACTCACAAAGTAGACTCCAGTGGCACCTCAGTTACAGCACGGTCATTTTTTAACAAACATATTAATTGTGTCCTGTGTGGTCTGTCTTTTCTCCCACTACAGTACAGCTCAACTGCACAGAGGCACTTGGAGATACAATCTGAATTTTTTTTAAAGTGTGTCTAGATGAGAAATTACTAGAGATCAGAAGAATACATTTCCAGTGACCCAATTTGAGATCAGCAATTAATTAACTATGCACAGAAATGTCACTTAAAGAAAAGTCTGTGTCAATATGCTGAAATTTCTTTTATAGATTTGTGGTTAACTTCTAATTATAGACTAATTATCCTCTTCATTATCACCGAGGATCTTGAGTGTTGACGCAGAATCTATAAACGATGCCAAGGAGACAAGTGTGGTGGTAATACACTCCCGTGTTGCCTAATGTACTTCCCTCACCATGTGAACAAAGATAAAAGGAGGAAGGTGGTCCCCCTGTTACTTCAGGAACAGAGCTGGCAGCTTGAGAATCCTGATGTGAAAATACAGTGATGGGATTTCCAGCAACCGGGAAAATGACTCCAGTGAACTTTCTGGCTTTACTTCAAAGAGAAGTTTAAGGTGATTGATAAGAGGGAGAAAAATGGACTTTGTTTCTCGATAGCAGTTTTGAGATGAATCACTGAAGCAGCTGGCTTGGCAAAGAGAGTGTGTGTGTGTGAGAGAGAGAGAGAGAGATACAGAGAGAGAGGGCAGGGACAGAGAAATAGGAACAGAGAGAATGCCCACGTGTGTTTGAGATTTTGTCTGTCAGTGAAAGTTGGACAGAGAATACGTGTGTCCTTAGAAAATGGAATGGAAGTTTCAATAGAACAGAAGACAATGTTATCACCACTGAGAAAGGATTCCATCATATTTTGTGGCTGCTTTCTAGCTACTTGTATGCTACCTTAATAGATCTAATCTCACTACTCTATAGATATGCTTCCTAATCTCACTACTCTATAGATATGCTTCCTTTTCTACAGTAAATAATACCATCATCTTCTTCTGCTCATTGGCCACAAGCTGTATTACCACTACACACCTGAAAGTCACTTCTTGTTTCATTTAAATCAACTAGAGAGACAAAGGACCCAGCCAGGTTGTATTTGACACAAGAAAGCAAAAGGCTTCAACTCCCTTGGGTCTCCCAGTCATGTATTGAAAACTTCTGGAAAAGCTAGAGAGATAGACAGTCAGGTGCCACCTACCAGAATGCAAGTTTCCACGACAGCAGGGTTTTCTAAAGTCTGTTTTATGTGCGACTGTGTGCCCAATACCCAGTGCAGTGCCTTCTTTCTATTAGATGCTCAATAAATATTTTTGGAATAAATGAACTGTCCTGTTTTTGTGTCTGATGTTTCTGCTGAGTTCCGTTTTGCAAGAAACACCCTACGACAACAACAAATCTTTATTTCCTCCTTCTCTCTCTCACACACACACATACACACACACGTTCACAAGGGCTATGACAGAAGAATTTTACTGTAGCTTTGTTTATCTAGAATCCACAATCATTTTCCTGCATTTTTGACAGGAAAATATATGAAGTCTTAAAAAGAATGATTATCATAATGATTTATTGAGAAGTTACAGAAGGGAGTAGCAAAAGAATCCCATCCAAAAAAAAAAAAACACACAAAGAAAAAGAAACCTGTAGTCTCCTTCTCTGGATGGTCATTATTTACTCTGTTTAAAAGCAAAAACAAACAAAAAACTGCACGGTAGCATTTCCATGAATGTTTGGAAATCAAAATCTTCTTGATGATGGGAGCAGGGTGATGACCAGTGCTTGGGCCACCCAGGGTATTTATAACCTGCAGTTAAGTATTCTGATACAGTACCAACTCTTTCATCCCTCCTCTATTTTTCCAACAATTATGAACCCATTGGCTGGACATTTTGTAAATCTTCAAGGGAAATGTAGATGCATAATGTACCTGATAATGAGGAAAAGTTCCCTTAATTCTCAGGCTAATTTCAGAGCTTCCTTATTTCTCCCTATTATTTGTTGACTTGTGTTATTTCTACAGGAATTGAAAAGCAGAAATTTTTCCATTGCAAGATAAAGGGTGAGAGTGTCTGGAGGTATAAAACAATGCTTCTATAAGACTATGAAGTAGTGATCATAACCAGTGATTCTCCAGGTCCATAGTTTTAAGCGATACAATGCATGGTCTATTGTGAGCCTAAATGAATGATCCTTACTACTTATTCCTCTAACGCAGGTAAATGATATAAACTTTACTAGTGTTTAATAGAAAGATGCTAAATAAGTCAAGGATTTTGCCAGGAGAAACACATACAAAGTTGATAAAGTTGCCATATTTCAGATTGCACTTCTGAAGATCTGGACTTCTCTGTATCCCTGAGTTGACCAGGTTGGCTCACAAAAACAAACTCACAAGAGATATTTACTGGGAGAATTCTAACTTCCCCTGGGCTGTCACTTGAGCCTCTGCCCTGCACATCTTCTCTCTGTTGGCAAATCCAACAGGAAGCCCAATTACAACCAGAAGGTTGCTTAGTAAGCATAAAGTCCACTAAAGGGAAGCTAATTATCTAATTCAAGTGAGACAAGAATTTCACGTCATCTTCTCTTTCTTTAAACCTCCCACTAACCCTAGTTGATGACTTTACATAATTCATTGAGGAATAGTAGCCATTAGGTGGGAACAACATCATCTTTCTGTCATTGACCCTGCCTCCTTACTGTCCCTGCTACTGAAGGCCAAGCTCATATTCTTCCCTATTTTCTCAAGAATGTTCCTCTTCCAGGTACCCACTCTCTCTCATGCATCAACAATGTCTCTCCATCCACTTGCTTATTCTCCTCAGCACACAGATGTGTTTTATCATCTCTAATCTTACACACACAAAAATCTCCATTGTCTACATATTCCCTGCCAGCTTCTGCTCCATTTATCTGTCCCCTATTATAACCAAATTTCTTGAAAAAATTGTCTATATACAAATGCTCTCTGTACTTCCTCACTTTACAGTCACTTGTTAACACACTGTAATCTACCTTGTGACCTAGATGTACCTTCATCTGGTCGGGGTTATCAGTTCCCATGTTGGCTAATCCATACTATACTCTCTGTCTTTGCTACACTCAAACCCTTAGCATCACTTGACAGAGATGCCTCCTCCCTCCTGCTCTGGCACTCTGCCCTCTTGACTGCAGCCCACACCATACACCTGGCTGTCTTACTCCCTCACTGCCCACTCTCCTTCTGTCCCCATGGCTCCTGCTCCTTCTCTATCTGACATCTAATGTGGCAGTTCTCCAGGGCTTCATCTTGAGCTGTCCTCTTGCTTTATACATATTTTCCAGCTGTATACAAATCACTTGACTTTAAGGACCATAAGTATGTTAATGATTTCCATATTTATATCTCTGGCTCAGACCTGTTCCTTGAACTCCAGGCTTATATACACATCCAACTTCCAACCTGACAGCTCCACTTGGATAACTCCCAGACTTCTGAAACCTCAATGCACAAAATGTAACTCCCAATTCCTTTGTCAAAATTATTTCCTGTTCATCTCTATCATCTCCATCTCAACTGGAATGGCACCCCAACCACGCAGATACTCAAGCCAGGAGCCCTCCACCGTATTTAGTCTATTTATAGATTCTTTCTGTCATATTTCCAAATAGATTTGACTTCCACCACCCTAGATCAGACCTTCATCAGCTGTCACCTGGGATACTGCAAAGCATATCAACCAGTCTCCCCATTTCCAGTCCTGCTCCTCTCAAATCCATTTTGCAAATAAACACAAGCACGGCAGATTTAAACATGTATCTGTTTATGTCACTGCTTGTTTGAAATTTCTAACTGCTTTCCACGACACACAAAATCAAATCAAATTCCCTCCTACTGCCTACAAGACCCTCCTTGAGCTAAAACTGCAGTGGCTCCAAACACATCTCACTATATTCTAACCGCACCACCATCTTCTTTCAGTTCTTGGACATTCTAAGCTTCTCTCTGCTTCAAGCCTTTGTACACTCTGTGCTCTTTCTCTGGGATGCTCTCCACCACAGTCTCATTCTTCACAAGGCTCTTTCTACTCATCTTTTCGGGTACTTTCAGCTAAAATGTCTGGGATCTTCCCTTAACTAACATACCCATTGCCCATTTCCTGTACACCCTATCAGCTATCTCAGCCCTTAGTTCATGACCTTAGTAATGCTTAGCACTATTTGCAATTCTTTTGACAAATATTTTAAATGTGTTTGCTTGCATTGGTTTATTTCTCCCACTGGAATATAAGTGCATGAGGGAAGGAACTTTATCTGACCTGTTCGCTCACCGTTGGATTCCTCAGGAGAGTGTTTGGCACATGCAAAATTCTCCAAATGTATTTTCTTGAATTAAAAAGTGAATAAGTAATTGACTATCTCTAAATAAAGATTAGAGATGTCCCCGCATATTTACTACAATAACCATTTTTTAGTTAAGGCATTCTTGAAGGAACACAATGGAAAAAGCTGTGCAGGGGATTTGGAGTTAGAACCTAAGACTCCATTAGAGGATTTGTCTCCATTCTGGGTTTGTGTGTAGGGGTTGGGAAAGAGGCATGGAGAAACATATTTGGGAAGAAGTGGAAAAAATCACAATCCTTTAAACGGAGGCCCACATTTTCTAGCTTAGAGAAACAACCCACAGATACAGAGGATCTACCTTTCCTCAAAAAACTCTTATTACTGCCAGTGGTTCCTTTATTTTTCCCCTCCCCCTTTTCTCTCTCTTTCCATGTAATTTAGTGGCCACAGAAGAAGCAATCAGACAGAGGAAACAGACGTGTCAAGTCATTTGGCCATGAGAGAAGAAAGAGCAAGCAGGTTAAGAGAATAGGAACTCAAAAGAAAACCAGCTCTAGTCTGCCAAATATTAGGTTTCTTTCTTATTTAATTCTGTATTTGCAGAAGGCAGCAAGACACAGAGGTAAAAGCATGTGCTGATGAACTGGTTTGCTGTGGCTGCTATAACAAATCACCACAAAGCTGAAGCCATGCAAATTTATTCTGAAAGTCAGAAGTCCAAAATGGGTCTCACTGAGCTAAAATCAAGATATTGGCAGGGCTGCCTTCCTTCTGGATGTTCCAGGGAAATAGTAGTTCTTTGCCCTTTTCCAGCTTCTAGAGGCTGCTTGAACTTCTTTACTTGTGGCTGCATCACTTTGACTTTGAGATTGTCACATCTCCTTCTCTGACCCTGACCTTCTTATCTCCCTAAGGACCCATGTCATTACCTTGGGTCCACTCACATAATTCAGGAAAATCTATCTGAAGAGCCTTAACTTAATCACATCTACAAAGTTCCTTTTGTCATTCACAGGTTCTGGGGGTTAGAACATGGACATCTATGGGGGAACATTATTTATTCTGCCACAGCTGAGTTCCCATTTTAGTTCTGTCACTTAGATACTACTCTGTGCCACATACCTTACATATTTTTCATTTAATTCTTATAAGATCCCTGAAATAGAGGTATTTTCAACTGTATTTTATACATGAAGAACCCGTAGCTTGGCAATGTGGAGCCATTCACTTGGTCTTATGATCCTGGGTTGGTAATTCCAGCAGAGCAAAAATATAAACCCGTGTCTGGTTAGTGCCAAAGCCCATGAACCTGGCTGTTGTGCTGATCGAATTTTTGCACTAACAGGTCTGGGCACATGGGAAGTGCTCAATAAATTATGAGCCATTATTATTTTTATACTTGTAAGTTCTACCTAATCTCAAACAGCTATGTGACTCCTCTGAATTTTTGATTCCTCATAGGATGATACATTGCCTTTCATTTGGCAGGTTTTTATGAAGGTCTAGTACTCTGCTAGGCACTGTCCTAGGAGTTGAAAACTGTTCTAAATGTTATTGTGCAGTTAAAACAAAACCATGAATCGGCTCAGGGTCACAAAGAAGATACCACTAAATATTAGTTCCCATCTCTCTTTTTGTCTTTAAATTACAAACTTCTTGAGGCTTCATCTGATTTCCTGATTGTTCTGATTTATCTGTGAGTGTTTCTTTCATTGCAATTTAGCACATAGTAGTGATTCCATATAACATTTGCCAGGCTGAATTGATTTCGATCTGGATTTTATGTGACCTATGATAAGGCAATGACTTTGAATAATTCTATCCTTCTCATGGGTTGGTGGTGATTTAATTATAATCTGTTGAAGTCCAAAAATCACGTTTTCAAGAAACAACTGCACACTAAAACTGGGGTAATATCTCTCCAAAGTGACTTAACCCTGTTTTCCAATATGTGGAAAAAAATGTGTACATGTGAATGTGTGGGAATGTGTAATGGGGTGGAGGATAGAAAGATGAAAGAATCCTATACTCTGGTGAAGAAATACCAGAGTAAGACAAAGGACTCTCTAAAGCTTAGCCAAGGGGTAGCTTTGAGAATCAATTACAGATGGACTCATATGTGCAAAGGAGAGGAAGACACCATATGAATGGACCCACACATGGTTTAAATGTTCTCTGTGGTTTAGGGCAAGAGGTATTTCATCGATTTCCTATCATCCATTCTTTGACCCATTTTTACTCCCTACTCTTCTATATCACCATTTCCTTTTTTTCCTCTTTATTTCTTATTTTGCTGTATCATATTGTCCATTCTAAGCAAACCAAACTATAAAAATAAAATACAATAAAGATATATTGGCTCTTTTTCTTTTTTTCAAAAGGAATATCTGTAAACAAAAGTTTCTCAACTCATATTTCTAAAATAAATCTGGGCAGTAGGACCCTGATGAAGTAACTATCCAACCTCTGGTGGAGTACCCTGGCACCACTGATAGACCACTCGATAGCCTGGCACCACTTGTCAGGGACTCATTTAGGTCTTGCAAATGTAATATAAAAATTTTTGTAATTTAAAGAACTGCTGGGGAAAAAGGTTATGAGATGAGCAAAGAAAGTCATATCACTGCCAGTAAGATTAGAGTAGATCAGAGCAGGAGGCTACATTTGAAAAGTAGAAACTGAAATTTTTAGTATTAACAAATATCTTCTCTAAAGATGAAATTCAACGGCCATGTTTTAGGTTTTAACATTATAGCCATTAATATTAAATGACTAAGTCTGAATATATGTTACATGACTAAGTCACAAATAAATGCTTTAATGAAACTGAAGAGAAACTAGAATGGCTCTAAGTAAAATTCCTAACAACCTGTCATTCATTTTTCTAGTTTGTTGCATGACTAAATTCACACAGTTCTGGGTTTAGGGAAGTAATAGATGGACATGGGGAGATCACTTGACTAGACATTAGAAGTGCTGATTTTTAGTCTGCTTTCTGCCGATAACTAATTGTGCAATCTTAGAAAGGACACTTAACCACTGTGGCTTGTTCTTTGCTAACTGAGTGGTTTAAACTATATAAATTTTAACACTCCTTCAGACTCTAAAACATTAAAAATGTGTGGCAAATGTGCTTCAGAAAAGTTTTTTTGTTTGCTTTAATGTGTGTTTTTTAGAACTCTTACTCTTGCAGGGTGTTAATGAGAGTTACATGGGGGAAAAAGGGTCTGTGGCTCAAACCAATGTGGGAAATCTATAGAGTTCTAGAGTTAAGCAAAGTTAATCAGATTTCTTTACTGCAAGATATTTCTGAGCCACTGAGATATATAGATATAGATATAGATATAGATATAACTGAGCCACTGAGATAGAGATATATATATGTGTGTGTGTGTGTACATATGTATGTGTGTGTGTGTATATATATATATATAAAACACCTGTAGTCATTCATTCCACCAACAACTATTCATTAAGTGCCCACTTTGTATCAGATACAAAGACACTCTGCTGGGCAAAAACTGGTATAGTCTTGTCCTCATAGAGTTTATAGTCTATTACATTTATTACATAATTACACAAATAAAATATAGAATGATCATTGTAGCACTGCTTTGGAAGGTACATAATGCTATAAGCATACACAGAGGAGCTTTCCATCTGGTCAGGGAAGATCAGGAGAGAGAATGGTGCTGAGAATTGGAAGATAGGTTTAGGTGAGGAGGAAAGAAGAGATTTTCAAGCAAAAAAGAGTAATACTTTTAAAGTCCCTGTGGTTGCTAGGAACATACAAGGAACTGGAAAAAAATCCCTTAAAATAAGATGATGTAGTATACAATGTTTCTTTCATAATTTGCTCTTGAGACACTTTTTCTTTCTTTTTTCCCTCAAAAGTGCCTAACGGAAATCATGTCCCTGTAGCCGACTTTGTATAACATTTCTTTACGGTAACGTAATATGGGCTGGCTCTGTCTCGGACCCTGCCTAAGGGGTCTTGTTTCTGGAATGCCAGTGGATCCTATTGCATGTGCCCTTGGCGTGGGCCTAGAGTTGACAATTTTCCCACATTGTTTATAGGATTCCTTAGTTTCATGATGTAGCGGAGAGAATAAGATGATGAATATGCATGTGAATATGGGAATTTTTTTGTTTTTCATTTTATTTTATTTTAAAATAAAAACTATATACATTTAAGGTATACAGCATGATGATTTGGTATACATACACTTACTAAGATGATTGTTACAGTCAAGCCAATGAACGTATCTTCTCCTTACAAAGTTACTATTTTTTTTGTGTGTGATAAGATAACCCGAAGTGTACTCTCTTAGCAAATTTTCAGTATTCAGTGTAGTGTTAACTACAGTAATCATGCTATGTGATAGATCTCTAGACTTATTCATCCTACATGACTGCAATTTTGTATCCTCTGACCAACATCTCCCCATTTCCCACACCAGTCCACCCTTTTCCACCCTTGGTAACCAGCATTCTATTCTCTGCTTCTTTGCAATTGACTTTTTTAGGTTCCACATGCAAGTGAGGTGACACAGTTTTTTTTTTTTCTCTCTGTATCTGACTTACTTCATTTAGCATAATGACTGATAAGCTTATCCATGTTGTTGCAAAAGGAAGGATCTCTTCCTTTTTTAAGGCTGAATAGTATTTCTATATATATATATATATATATATATTTTTTTTTTTTTCTTTCTTTATCCACTCATCCATCAGCAGACATTTAGACTGTCTCCATATCTTGGCCACTGTGAACAACGCTGCAATGAATGTGGGAATGCAGGTATCTTTCTGATGGACTGATTTCATCTCCTTTATGTATATAACCAGAATAAGGACTGCTGGATCATATGGTAGATCTGTCTTTAGTTTTTTGAGGAACTTCTGTACTGTTTTCCATGATGACTGCACCAATTTACACTCCCACCAACAGTGTACCAGGGTTCCCTTTTCTCCACATTCTTGTCAACATTTGTTATTTTTTTGTCTTTTTGGTAACAGCCATTCTGACAGGCATGAGGTGATATCTCACTATGATTTTAATTTGCCTTTCCCTGATAATCAGTGATATTGAGCACCTTTTAATTTACCAGTTGGCCATTTGTATGTCTTCTTTGGAAAATGTCTATTCAGTTTTTATTCTCTTTTTTTTTATCAGGTTGTGTGTTGAGTTGTATGAATTCCTTAAATACTTTGGATATTAACCCCTTATCTGATATATGGCTTGTAAATATTTTCTCAGATATGGGAGCATTTCTTAGGAGACTGTGGATAATGCCAGTGAAGATTTTTACATACTTAGGGTGCTCAGTCTCTGAAACTATGAACGGGAGTGCGTGTGTAAGGGATCAGAGGAGATGAGGTAAAGAGAAAAGTCTTACTTCAAAGCCTTTTCTTCTTATGTGGAAGGCAAAACACTTTCAGAGCAAACTTTTAAGGACAAACCTCTTCGTCAATTAGGAGGGAAAAAAAACAATGTGAGTTTTGAAAAAGCCAAGATTCTCTTTTGAAATGGAGATATTTGCAATAATGAGGAGCTAAATAGGTCATGTCATATAAAAGGCTATCATCACTGTGGTTAGCACTGAAATAATATTATCCTTACGGGGAGGACAGCCTGAGACTGAGAATGTTTTTAGTAGCCAAAACAAATCAGAACAAAGAAACAGCTACAGTGACCCAAAAAGAGGGTTTCATTTTTCTCCCATCAAAGGAAGACTAGGGGTAAAGCAGATGCTGACTTTGCTCTAGGAACCGACAATGTTTCTACAATTTTCTTTTCCTTTCCTTCATGGTCAGAAGTTGATTGTCACAGATCCAATTATTCATTTATCACATCTATATTCAAGATAGAAAAGCAAAAAAATTTCCCAGAGATTCTTCCCCTCAAAGTTTCTTGTTGCATTTTATTGGATCAGACGGCTGCCCCTGGCTGTAAAGGGAGGCTAAGAAAGACGGGGCAGGATAGTTAAAACTGACTTGGACCAGTCCTGATTAATCACCAGAAACTAGGCATGACATTGTTTGACCACATAGGATTCCATCAGCAAGGAAGAAGAAGGAAGATGAGTGTGGAGTATGCAGATAACAGAGTTTTCCCCAAGGGGGCATTTTAAAGAGTTTGTTGTTCCCGCTACTGTTGTTATTGTATATTTTGTTTGTTTGTTTCTTTAGTCTGGATCTGCAGAAGTTCGGAGGCTCTTATTCCAGGTCAGGAAAATATCATCAAATCATTCTTTTTGGTTGGATGTGATCTGGTTCCTGCAACAGGGCATCAAGGGCACAAGTTCCCAAACAATTCCTTTCCAATGTTCCAAGAACCCACTTCATAAATATTTCATATTGGGTTTATTACAGTATACATTCCTGTGCACCCACTCTCAGAGATTCTAATTCACTAGGTCTGTGTTTAACAGAGAACTCTGTTCATTTCATACAGAAACCATTTGGAAAACATTGGGTCTGAGGATTCTAAGAACTTAATGGGCATGTAAATACTGCCTCCCCAACCCCACCTCCCACCAAGCTGAAATCTTTTTCTGTTGTCCCTAAGCCTCCAAGATAAGCTTGTCAGAGCCTGTCTTTGCTGTGCTGGGGGGAATAAAGAGACAGACCTGGGTCAAATTTTGAGAAAAAGCACTGTAGGGCTAAAGAACTGGAGGGGAGAGTTACACAACAGCAAGGGGGACTTGCAGAGCATCACAGCAGGAATCTGGTGCCAGAGAGCTGGCTAAGGTGATGAGAACAGCCAGGATACATTTGTGAAATATGCACACATCCTGCAGAGATTCTCAGGAAAGCTGAGGAGTAGAATGAGGGAAAACATTGGACTTCTTGGATTAGGTGAGGATGGAAGTTTAGATTATTGCTGATTGGGCATTGAAGGAAAATGTGACCCTTGAAGGCTATAGATGCCTGGACACCTGGATTATAGGAATATTTATTAAATATGTAAAAAAGAACATGGAAAAAGCATTGAATGAGATCCCATTTTCTGAAATACACCTTCAGGGTTACCATGGAAGGCAGGTGTCACTGCACCCATGGATATTGGCGAATGATTTGGGCTTGGGTTAAGCAGATACTTACAACCACAATGCTGATAAATGGCAGAGACTGCTTTTGAGACGAGATCACTTATTCCAAATTCTTTGTTCTTCTCATGACAACATTTGCCTCTCTACCTATATACTATCTTCTGTCAGATTAAAAAGTGACACTGGTGAATTGCTGGGGTCTAAGAATTAGCTCTTCATCACTTGTGCCTGTCACTTTTTAAGACTGGTTCAATTCGTGCCTGCTAATAGTGAAAGTACTTTCCCCAACCTCTTTCCCACTGTGGTCAAGCCTGTGATGGATACACTCTAAAGGATCCTGAGGGACTCTTCTGTTCATAAGGAAAAAAAGAGGGAGGTGGAAGATAATGCACGAGAAAGAGGCTCTGGGACTTCATGACCCAACAAGACCTGCAGATTAGTAAACAGTTTCAAGTGACTTAACCATGACATGGAGCCTCCAGAGATCAACAGGATCATTGTCACCACTGTCCCAGTGGAGGAAGCTGAATGACTCTCTAGCTCTCAGAGAAAATGAAAGGGGAAAGGAAGTAAATAGTGTTTATTTGCCTGGGCCACTGGGCCAGCACAGCCATTGTGAATTCTTTAAGGCTTCATTCCTATAGACACGCACACACGTATTTGCTTTGCTGAACAGCAAAGAATCCCAGGACTGCATAAGATGCTCCTACAAAGAACAGGCCTGCCATTAAAAGTAAAGCACCACTAATTTCCACTTTTACATTATACCACCTACTTACTAGCTCAGTAGTCTGTTTACGTTATTTAAATAAAAGTTGTATCAAGTTTACTAGATTATCAATAGCAGGTGTAACAGGCTAGATTGTGTTGCTACAACAAAAACCCCTAAATTTCAATGGTTTATAACAACCAACGTGTTTTTCCTCCTTTAGCTATGGATCCATTGCCAGTTGGCAGTAGCCTCTGCCCCATGTCAGCCTCAGTTAGGGACCAAAGACAATGGAGGTACCACCATTGGGAATTCCACAGGTCAGTGAGAAGGGGGAAGTAGAGAATCATGGGTGTTAAATTTCATTTCACTTACATTTTGCTGTCCAAAGAAAATCAAATGGTCTCAACTAATTTCAAGGGGTGGGGGTGGAAAGTGCAATCTTTTCTTGAGCCCAAAATGAAAGGGAAATAGTATATCAATGAGAAATAGTAATGCCTGTTACAAAAATTGATATGCTACTACCAAAAAACTAAAACAAAACCAAAAAACCTGTTGATTAGTTTGATCCAATATACCACAAACGAGAAACAGCCTCAGAGTTTGTCTATTTACAGATTAAGGTTTTCTGTGGTACCAGTTCAAGCTTTAAGCCTGAAGACAAACTTTACAAGGACACAATGTGTAAGCCACTGATCCCAGAAGTACTCTTCACAGCACCCAATACATTGGCAAATCTCCACCACCATTCATGCCTAACTTGAGCTGAGACACAAAAGATACATCAAAATGTAAAATCACTGTTTTTTTAAAAAAATTGATATGTTTGAGGGCTCCCCTTAAGTTCTTCATCCCAAGCTCATATCTGAACTTCACCCCATCCTCATCCATTCTCCACAAATGGGGCTCAATGACTCAGTGAAGCTCAAGGAAAGAGTGAGACTGCTTGTTTCATGTTATTTGATTATTTTAAGAAACTTGAGGTTTTATTAACTGTGTCTAATTCAAAATTTTCCAAACCAGAGTAGATATGTCAAATGATTTCATTAAAAGGATTGATTGCTTATCCACAAGGATTATGCCCCCCATTTCTTTTCCTTCAGTCAGTGAAGGGTTTGAATGAGACTAGAGTTACAGTGAATTAGGAGATGGGATTGAGCTGTGAAGTGATGGATTAATTCACATCTCATACTCATAATTTGAGGAGCATAAAGAAATACCTATGAAACCTACTATATAGCAGGGTTGGTTTCAAGTTGTTCTTAACCCTAGGAGGTCCAGAGGGTGGTGCCAAGAAGTTCATGAGTCCCTAGCATGAAATGCAAAATTATTGACATGCATATGTCTATTCTTCTCAGAAGAAACTGTGTAGCTTCCATCAAATTCTCAAAGGGATCATGATCCATAAAGTATCAAGAATCTCAGTATGAAGATAAATAAGAAAGAAGGTCTATGTTCTCCACAAACTTACATAAACATCACTAAAGGTCAGGTGCAAGTTGCTTTACATAATGGATGTGTCTCTAAAATCCACATATAAATCACACACTATTTAAGTTATGATGGCACTTATGTAAACAAAATAATCCTTCAGTAAGATGATCATGGTCTATTTTATAAATTTTATATAAGTTCAAATTTTGTAACAGGGAAATACATAAGATATTTCAGATAAATTGTACTTCCTAGGTAGTATCAAATTATGTGTTAAAATTCATAGGACATAGACACATGCATGCACGCACGCATCTACACACACACAGATGCACACAGACACACTTCTTTCATGTTCCCAAACTAATAGTCACAGATGTCAAGGGAACATGCTCCTTGCACTATACTCCCCTTCTTCTATGACCATGCAATCCCTTACACCTCCTCTTCCCATAGTCCAGGACACTCTGATGATTTTCTCAGCACTTCTTCCAATGACAGGGTCCTCATGTTCAACACTATGACATATGTAACAGGATGCATAAATATAGTTTAATTTCTACATGATGGAGGACAGAAATGTATGAGCCTAATTCAATAACAAATATCTGATTTCACAGGCGTCTTATCCTAGATGTAATTTTTCATTTTCCTTTAGAAGGTTAGACATAAGGACCATGGATAGCAGAAAGGACACAAGACTTACAGTCAGGAGATCTGGGTCCAATGCCTGGCTTCCATGCTTGGCTCCACTCTCTATCTGTTCAATGTGACCAAGTCACTTATCTTCTCTGAATCTGCTTCCCCATCTGTAGAATGAAAAAATAGTACCTAACTAATAGTGTAAGGTTACATAAAGAGTTACTGTTAGATTAAAGAACATAATGTATGAATAATAATAAATGAACTTATTACACAGACTGGTCAGTAGACAATGCTCACATACCTAATAAACAAACGTTACTTAAATCTGATCACAGCAGGTGCATTCAACCAAAACATGGAATATTTCACATTAGGCTGGTTTCCTAGCATTTCCAATTGTGTCTAGAAACAAAATGCCTGAGGAGCCTATTTTCAGAATTTCCTAAAACTTTGTCTGAGAGTTTTGAATAGCTCTCTGGGATATAGAACCAAAACAAGACAAAAGTCTTGATGGTTTACACCCCATTTGCTGTGCACAGTAATAGCCTTATGTGAAAAAAATGTTTCCCATATTGCATTAGAAAAAAAATTGAACTCATCAGTTATCTAAAATGACATACTGATAATATATGACATATTTCTAAAATCTTTTTTTCCAGTGGCTAAGAAATTGAGGAGGCTCTAAAAGTTGCATTATGATTACCATACGATATTGGCATTTCACATGGTTCAATCTAATATATGAGCATACTACATTATGGTTTTGAAACAGGCATTTATGATTCTAAACACTATCAAATTAACTGTGAATTTTAAAATACATCATTCTCAGCATTTTCCATAAAACTAGATGAATGGAAGCCGCTTCTTCTCCCACACGTATTGATGTTAGCCTTGATCTCTGCTTCCCTCCCTTATCTTACCCACTGGTACCATGAGACTCCTATCTACAGCATGCTGCAATTACCTTCTGAAACTTCGGGTCTTATTTTCCCTTTGGCTTAAAAAAAGTTGTGGTATATTTATACAATGGAATACTACTCATCCATAAAAAAGAATGAAATAATGTCATTTGCAGCAACATGGATGGACCTGGAGATCATCATTCTAAGTGAAGTAAGACAGAAAGAGAAAGAAAAATACTGTATGCTATTACTTATATGTGGAATCTAAAAAAAAAGACAAATGAACTTATTTATAAAACAGAAACAGCCTCACAGACATAGAAAACAAACTTATGGTTACCAGGGGGAGAACAGGGTGGGAAGGGATAAATTGGGAGTTCGTGATTTGGAGATAGTAACTACTATATAAAAAATAGATAAACAAGTTTATACTGTATAGGACAGGGAACTATATCCAATATCTTGAAGTAACCTATAATGAAAAAGAATATGAAAATAAATATATGTATATATATGTATGACTGAACTATTATGCTGTACACCAGAAATTGACACAACATTGTAAACTGACTATACTTCAATTAAAGAAAAGAATGTACTGGATCCAATCGACATGGATTTAATGGAAACTCTCAGCTGGCTGAAAGTGGGATATGAAGAAACAGATGGTGGAAATATCCCAATGTTGATAATGGGAATAGTAGAAGATCAAGATGGTAGAGGATTCTTGAGAGTTGTTGAGACCATTGTTAATATGGCCAATCATGGTTCAGCTTTCATGGGGTTTTAGGAAAAGTGAAAAAGAGTTGGTCTAATTTTGGTGTCTAATGAGCTGATTTAGAGGAATCATTGTGTAAAAGGAGAGCAAGGGACAGATCCAGTGGAAATAACAGAAAATAATGAAGACAAGAAAGGTTGCGGTCAGTGAGGTATATTTTAAATTTTCAGACCCTGATACGGAGCAATTTTGTTTGATAATGGAGTCCAAAGTGTTGGTTTCTGAAATGGAGAAGGTTTAAGTGTGTTGGAGTTGAGGAAATTAAGGAACCTTGAATGCACGATGATAGAAATGGTCACCAGCCTGGTCTGTGGTGTCACTGATGAGGATGCCATTTCTCTTCTGTTTTAAAAACCCTTTAAGAGTGGCAATAAGGTTCACAATGCATAATTAACATTTTTTGGATTTAACTACCAGTTTTACTAGATTTTTTGCTCAGTATCTTTTTTCCTCTAACGCATATTTTCCTTTCATATATTATCTGTTGGTTAGGGGATTGTGATAAGATAAAATAAAATTTTCTATTTTAAGGGTACAGTTCAATGGCTTTAAGTATTTTCACATTGTTGTGCATTCAACCAAAGGACAGAATGTTTCACATTAGGCTGATTTCCTAATATTTCCTGTTGGATCTAGAAACAAAATACCTCCGCTATCCATCACCACTATCCTTCTGTAGAAATTTTTCATCTTCCCCAAACTAAAACTACATGCTCATTAAACAGTAAGTTCTCATTCTCCCTACCAGCAGCCCTTGGCAACCACCGTTCTACTTTTTTCTTATAAGTTTGACTCTTCTAGGTATGCCATGTAAGTTGCATTATACAGTATTTCTTCTTTTGTGCCTGCCTTATTTCACTTAGCATAATGTCTTTAAGTTTCATGCATTTTGCAGCATATGGCAGAATTTCTTTCCCTGTTAAGATCAAATAATATTTCATTGTTAAATACATACTGCATTTTGCTAATCCACTCATCTCATCTTTTATTTTAGTAGACAACACCTTGAAAACTTTTTTCGACAAAGGACACACAGGAGTCATATACTTCTGAATATGAATTATGATTTAATTTTGATTCCTGCTTAAAGAATACTGAATATGAGATTCAAAACCAGTGTCTTCAGACTGTTTATATATTGTTTTATCATCTTATAGCTTACTGACTTTCTGTCTCTCTTTCTGTCCCTTGGTAGGTTGCTTCTCCTTTTTTCTATGGGAGCATGTTACCTTTTTTTAATTTTTGAAGCTCTACAAAGAAAAAAATATAGATATAAAAATACCACTTTTCAATATGCCTTCTAGGTGAGTCATTTTCGTTTAAAGATACGGGAGTGTCTTCAGCTCAGAAAACCTGTATTTCTTCCTCTCTATCTTCTATCACTCCTTCTGGGTCATTTATTAGACAGATATTGAATATCATCAATATCTTTAACATTTCCCTCAAAATTTCTGTCCCTTTGCCAAAGTTAGCTCTATATTAAGGGAGACATCTATTTTTTTCCTAATACAATTCACTATGTATGAATGCTTTTTTAAAATATTCTTTTTTAATATCTTTTCTTATTTCTTGAATAAAGTATCTTATCTTCATAAGTATATTAGAGTTTTTTAGAGTCTTATTTTTCCTATTTTATTCATTGTTTCTGTATTTTTCTAGCTTTCTTATTTTATTACATACATTTTTTGCCTGTGTTGTTCATGTTAGATGTTTCCTTCAAAAGTCTGACAATTCTTCCTCCCTGTTCATATTTAAGAGTGAGGCACTGATAATTTAGAAAATGTTTGGAGGACTTCACTGGAGGATGCTAAGATGGTGAGCAGATTTTTTAAAGGGGACTTCTGTAGTTTTCAACATCTGCACACCTTTTCCCTTGGACCAACTGGTTACTCTAGCAAGAAAGTCTCTATAATCTCTGACCTGGGCACATGTGAGTCAAAGGGCAAGAGGGTTGCTGAAGGGAGGAGAGACATGTGGAATCAGCCTAGGTGCCAGCATTCTGGAAGCTGAGGGAGAGACAGGAAGGATGATGGTGGGTCATTCTTACACTCTTTTCTGGTTTTCTGTTTGGTGGCTCACCCTCATCCCAGCCCTAGCAGGGCTTAGGGGTCCCCACATCAGAGATTCTCTGAGTCATTTTCTCCTGAGATTAAACCTTCATCTTCTGTCTGGTTAGGAAGGCACAGACACCCCCACTACCAAATACAGAAAAGTGTATTCACAGTTCTAACCATTCCTTCCACAGACTTCAAGGCAATTCTACTTTTAGCTCTAGTGCTCACTCTTGCCTTCAGAACTTTCTGATGACTCTTCTTTCTCAGCATTTCCAGAGTTCTGTGGGCACAAACTGGCTTCCTTCTTCACTGTTCATTCTGTGGGTTTCAGTTTCTGGTTTCTTTACTTGACTTGGTCAGTTACTGTTGGCACATCAGCTTCCCATCCCCAAAACTTTGTTGACATCTCTCTTTTGCCATTCTTCGTTCTGCTGCTATCTCTGCATTTGTGGTTTTTATTTTTTATTCTGTAATGGTTATTTGGAAAGACTCAGCTTGTGTTCATCCCTCCTAGTTTAACTGGAACCACTGATATCAATTTTTCCCATTTCTGGGAAACAGGAAATTTCCCTTTGGTCAGGAAATATTCAATGTAAAAGCCAAAGAAAGAATTTATTCCTTTTTTTTATGTATTTCTTCTAGCCTATCTCAAATCTTTAATTTCATTCATTTCATTAGATTTCTACATTAGTTCTAGCAGCGGCACAGGATTTTAGAGTTGGAAGGAACTTAAAATAGCCAAATTTATCCCCTCTTTGAACAGATGGTCTCTCTGCTGCAGGACTATCTAAATACATAAGGTTACCTACATTTTAAATCAATAATCTGACAAAATATGTATTTTCCTGTAGAAGTCATTCTGAATTCTTATCTTTTCCTCACAATCCACCTCCAAAATCTGCTCAATCTTATTCTTTTGTTTATAAATGTTCCTTGAATGCAGCTTGGTTCAGGCACTATCTATGCCTCCACCACTCTTTCATCTTCCTTCTTCACGTAGAAAACCACTCTTCATCCTTTAAAATCCAGTTTACAAAGTCATCTTTTCTATAAGATCTTCCCTAACTACTCCTTTCTTTGCCTTTCATGGCATTTTCCCATAGGTTTTGTAGCTTTTATTACACGTTACCATAAATATTTGTTTTCATGTCATCCCCTTTCCCCATTAAGACCATACTTTCTTCTCAGGAAGGGAGGGAATAACCATTTCTCCCTGTAGCTGTGGGACAGACTTGAGGAAACACTTTGTGAAAATGTGCTTTGTGTCTGAAAAAGAGCATTCATGACATTATAAGTGAAAAATGTAGTATTTGTCAACAAAGATAAAATAGTAACAGGGGGAGATCATTCCAAGCAACAACTCTGAAGTAACACTTGCTGTTGGCTATACAACTAAAATAGTTATTTTTCATGCTACTACAAGGATAATAAATTACTTACTACACTATCCCATGTTGCAACCCACTTTTTGCCATCTTGCTTGTTCCTTATTCTCCTTCTTCATCCCAGAGACCACTAACTCTAAACAAAATTCTTAATCCTAGTTTTTAGCCAAATGTTATTCCTGAACTATCTGCATCAGAATGACCTAGATGCTTATTTAAAATGTGGATTCCATGGGGAGTGACCAAGATGGGTTGCATAGGAAGACCCTGAGCTCACATCCCACCATGAGCACACCAAAATTACAGTTATATATGGAGAAATTATTAATGAGAACAACCCAAAGACTCACAGAGAAAATATTCTACAACTAAAGTTACAAAGAAGGAATCATGAGATATGTAGGAGTGGCAAAGATGCAATATAGTCAAAACCCAAAACCCTTAGGCAAAGAGTGACCCACAAGTGAGAGATAATCATAAATGTAGAGGTTCTCCCCAAGGAGCAAGGGGTCCAAACCCCAGAAGAGGAACTCAATGAAGTGGAGACAGGGAGTTCAAGGTAATTATCATAAAGATGCTCAAAGAGGAGAAGAAAGGAGGAACACAGTGAGAAGTTAGAAGTTTCTAGCAAAGAATTTAAAAATATAAATAACCAGAGCTGAAGGATACAATAAATGAAATAAAAATATGCTAGAAGGAATCAACAGTAGATTAGATGATGAAGAGGAAGAGAGCAACAAAATGAAAGACAGAATATGAAAATCACTCAAGTTGAACAGAAAAGAAAAAGAAAAGAATGAAGACAGTTTAAGAGACCTCTAGAGGAACATCAAGGACACTAGCACTGGCGTCACAGGGGCCCCAGGGGAAGAGCGAGAGAAAGGGGCAGAGAACACATGTGTTTATATTTATTTTCTATTTATATTTATAATATTCATTAAAGACTTAAATGTAAGACCAAAAACCATAAAACTGCTAGGAAAAAATCATAGCATCGTCTTTGACATTGATCTTAGCAATATTTTTTGGATATGTCTCCTCAAGAAAGGAAGATAAAAGTAAAAATAAAATAGAATTGCACACAACTGAAAAGGTTTTGCACAGTAAAGGAAACTATCAAAAAAGTGAAAGGGCCACCGACTGAATGGGAGAAGATACTTGCAAATGGTGTATTTGAAAAGGAGTTAATATCCAAAATATACAAAGAATTCATATAACTCAACATAAGGAAAAACAAACAATCCAATTAAAATATGGGCAGTGAACTTGAATAAACATCTTTCCAGAGGACCTACAGATGGCCAATAGGCACATGAAAAGATGTCCAACATCACCAATCTTTGCGGAAACGCAAATCAAAACCACAATGAGCTATCACCTCACAACTGTCAAAATGGTTATCATCAAGAAGACAACAAAAAAATGCTGGTGAGGATTTGGAGAAAAGAGAACCCTCATGCACTGTTGGTAGGAATATAGATTGGTGCAGAAAAAGTAAAAATAAAAATAGAACTACCATATAATCCAGCAATTCTACTACTGAGTATTTATCCAAAGAAAATGAAAACACTACTTCAAAAAGATATGCATCCCAATGTTCATAGCAGCATTATTTACAGTAGCCAAGATATAGAAGCAATCTGACTATCCACTGATAGATGAATAAAGATGTGGTATGTATGTGTGTGCGCGTATATACAGCTATCACTTTCTCTCCTGAGTTCTCTATCCCATCAAATGACAGTTTCAACTTATTTTCAAAATCTATAACCCTCTGAATCTTCTTTCTCCCTCATCCTCCACTTCCAGTGAATGCCTAAGTTATCGATTTCAACCTTTGAAATATTTTTGAAATCCCTTCTATACTTCTAGTACCCCCTTCTCCCCTCTACCCATCTCTTACCTTGAATACAGTCATTGTATCTTAATAGGTCTCCTTAGCTTCAGCCAGTTCCTCCTCTAAGCCTCCCCCTAATTTAATGCCCAAGAAAAGTTTTGGAAATCTGCCTCAAGAGTCTGGAGAACTGGAAAGAGTCTGCTATTTGGGCTAGACCTAAATTTTTATTCTTTTCATTGTAATGACATGGTAATATCAGGATATCAAGGAATAGGGAGTTAACAGTCAACAGATTTACTAACACCCTTTTATTTCTTACTAAATGCAATGCCCAAATTATAATTAGTCCCAAATTGCTTTCAGCGTTTTGCCTGAAGGGGAAAAACATCGAGCGTCCACATTTCCTCTGGTTTGCAAATACCGTAGATCAAATATCGAATAACATACAGTTTATGATGAGAACTAGCCCCTGAGGTTAAATCAAGTGAGCAAGGACCAGAATCCCAGGAGAGAAGAAGATTTGCACATGGCCTTATTCTCTCAGGGGCAAAAATGTAGATATATTACATGAACAAGCACAAAACAGTTTGACAAATCCCACTCAGGAAAAAATAGTCAAAATCTAATAATATCCTCCACTATCATAAGAAGGACAATTGTTAAAACATGTGGTGACAAGTGATGCAGGACCCTCTGCAGGGATTTCACCAGAATTATCCCACAACATACTGCTTATAATAAAGTCTTAATTCTAGAACCCAGAACTTTCACAATCATTACAGCAAAATATTTTGGCCTCATCTTTCACTTCCACCAAAGGGTATCAACACATACCCTTTTCACACTCACGTACTAACCAATGGCAGAAATACACTATGTATTTTATGACTTCATTCCTTTATTTAGGCTGTTCCCTCTGCATTAGTGCCCTTCCTAACCAACACATAGAAATCCCGTTCATTCTTTAAGGCCCTTCATCTCCCTTGTGAAAGACATTCATTTTCCATCAAAAAATATATATAATAATAATTAATCCTTTATGTTCCAGTGGCATTCCATTTATATCAATAGTTCACCACTTAGTATATTGCATTGAACAGGGGATTCCTAGGAGGGCAAAGCCTGCAGCTTCTTCCTCTTTGAGTCTATAGTACCTGACACACAGGAGCCAGTCTGTAAGTGTTTATGAAATTGAATTGTGTTATTAGCTATCTTCTGTCTGTCAGATGTTGTTTGAGAAATATTAGTGATCTCAGATCTGGAAGACTGGTAGAATCTACGCTGTCTCTGGCAGTCCTACAGTATTTCAAAAACTAAATAAAAGCAGTAAGAACTTGAGAACAGAGAGTAAAACACAAAAGCAAGAGGTAATCACCATCAGAATCACCCTAAACCTATGACCATTATTTTTTAAAGACTTAAAGAAAATAGCAAAAGGGGCCAACATTCTCTACTTTAGATTGATAGAGCCTAGAAAATGATAGCCACCCTGTTTAAACTTTAAAGAATAAATCTCTTCCTCTCTCAATGAATGTCTGGAAAGGGGTAAGAGAGAAAGAAAAATGGGAGAAAAGAAAGGAGAAAACCAGTTGAAGAGAAAAGATGTAAGACAAGAGCTAGAAAAGAAGAAAATTGAAAAAGAGGAGAAGCAACAGAGGGATGGATGAAGAAAGGAAGGGGTAAGAGAAAAGAAGGAAGAAAACTAATATATTTATGGGAGTGGTTGCTCTCTGCTTGTTTAGGCAGCATGTTTCTTTAACTAAAGACATTCAGAAGGTTGAGGGAGACAGCAAAGCCATGGCAGGTCGTACTGAGGTGAGAATCCTCCAGGTTCATTTGGGCTGTACTCTTCCCCAGATGTCCTGTTCAGGCGAGTCTCCTAGGCACGCATGTTCAGTGACACCATATATACACCCCCTTTATGAGATTTCATACTGTCTACTTAAAGAGGGGGAGCTTAAAATGCAGTAGGAAGGATTTCTTAGAAACATTGTAAGTAAAATATGTTTCCTTTTGCTTGAACGATCTCAGAGGATTTGATTTGTCTCTTGCCCTGTTGTCAAGCAGGACTTTCCGAAGAGGGTCTCCGGAGAGCACTTTTAGAATAAGATCAGCCAGGCGTCCTTCCTGGGTGCCGTTAACTAAGACACAACCCCAATTTGGACTGGGAAAAACTTAAACCTTTTTAAAAAGATGGTCTTTTTGATAAGGCCCAAAAGGGGAAAATATGTACATGTATACATATATACTTCAAACCTAATAGCATACTTTCTCTGTCCAAGAAGTCAGTGTCCTCCCTGAGAAAGGCGCTCAGATTTCACAAGTTGTAAACCTTTGCCCTGTCGCATTTGTTCACATGGCGGGGCTGGTGTGGTCACCCACACCTGGGCTCGCCTGCCTAAGAATTGCTCAGCTCATGACCCTTTGTTTGGCAGATGTGTTCTGTACAGATTCCACTTTCACAGATGGATTCCATCCCCACCCCCGCCTCTCTCTGAGATGACTTCCCTCTACTTCAAAATCTTCATAGTTGAAAACATGACCTATTTTGAACAGTAAAGAAGGATTTGGAGTTAGGGAATACAGGAGAGGAAAAGGAAAGGGAAGAAGCCAAAGAGCTACAGATGTAAAGAAGCAGAGTAAATTCAGATGATGACACAAACAGCCTTCACAATCTTGATGGTGCGATGGCCTCATGAAATGCCTGGGTTTCAGGAAAGGAACCACAAGCAGGTGGCATTTGCTGAGCATGACAGGGAGACCTGTAAGGAGCCTGCTGAAGATACTATTGTGTGAATGGATGAAATTAAATGGGTTTGTGAGGCAGTAGTGAGTTACGAATGATGGGACTTGGTTAACTACAAATGTGGAGGGAGAGGAAATACTCATGGAAATGAATGTCCAGGGTTTTGGCAAAAGAGGTTGGCTGATGGCTCCTTTCTTGTATATTTTACATAATTTTGCCTGTTTCCATATTATGGCAGTCATCTGATGGTACCTAAATTGCTCTTATTCAAGTCCATCTTCCCTTTAAGAGTATAATGCCCTTGGAGGTGGGGAGCATGTTTGACTTACAGCCACGGTCCCTAATGCAAAATGTCTGTTGTAAGATGGTGAGACTAAGAGAATAAATTAGACTCCCCCTCGGGCCAGGTGGACATCAATTCCTTCCTTGGCCATTTGTTCCCCAGGCCACCTTCCCTGTACTAGCACAGACTTTTGCAAAAATGAAATCCCTCAGGTTAGATTCTGCCCGAAGGGAGTTCCTATAATACACCACAAAAATGAGTACAGGCCTGGAGGCCTGAGGCCTAAATAAAAATCAGCCTCTGGACAAATAGTAATCTTCACTTGAGTGGAGAATACAAGGCCCAAACTGATTCTGCACCTGCCAATGCATCGTTGCTATGACGTGAATAATAAGGCAAGGCCTGGGAGAGAGCTGCAGACAAGTAGGAATGGCATGGGTCTAAAGATGTTTTTCTATCTTTCTGTAAAGTGAATCGAACCAGCCTCCTTTCATTGTCCTGTGCTGAACAAAAGCTGTGAGTTTGTGTGTGTGTGTGTGTGTAATCCCCCAAAATAGAATAAAGAAAGCAGCAAATTAGTTTAATTTCCCATTTTCCTAATTTCGTAATTTCTACCTAACTTCATTATATATATTCATATCTCCTTAAATAGAAAAAATAGAAATGTGAATTTTCTTTGAGGATTTAAAGCTTGAAATTGTCATACTCAGGGCATATATTGTGCACAGTCTTTATTTTTCACTAGGTAGAAAACTGCAGCTCAACAGAACCAAAAAATTGCTTCTGTTATACAGGGACTTCAATTTCTAATAACAGTGCAATGGGAAACAGTCATTTTCCCCTGCCCATTGAACATATTTATACTGAGCAAGGCAAGATACCAGCCAGTGCTTGAAGCTACTTATTCAGGACCAGGTCTAGCCAGACAGCAAGGGGAAGGCCACAGAAAACATATAAATAGCCTGATAACTCTTCTTTTCTCCCACTACCATCTCCTGCCCCTCACCTCTTCCTTTTATTCCATTTTACTGCAAACTAACATTTATTCACTAATACTTCTGTATCAATGTTCTTGTCAGAAACAGCTAGAGGTGCATTATGGGAATTTTCCTTTTTTTTTTTTTCTTCAAAAGCCCCTCACTCAGAAAGGGGGAGGAATCTCTGCTCTAGACAGCTCTGCAGGTTGACACTAACCGCCCACTTCAAAGTATGATAATTTCAGTACGTCAGAAGACACTTTTAATAAAGAAAGGGAGAAATCACTAAGTGTTAGACACAGCATCAGCTAAAACATCAGCACTGAGCAGGCACACAGTCATTCAATATTATTTAATATTACCAGCTGAGGGTCAGTGTAGAGATATGGGGTCAGATAGATAAGGGCTGAAATTCACAAAGTCTACGACCTATGGCAAGTAACTTAACCTCCAAGAGTCTCAGTGCTACTATTTGTAAAACTGGATAATAATAGCTACCTTGTGTGTATGTGGGTATATGTGACATATTTGGTCAATATTAGGTATGCCATCATTGGTAGCTAATATTAATGTTGTTATTATTAAATCAGAATCTTCCATTCACACAGAAGGATTTATTATCTTCTGCTATTGGCTGATTTCTTTCCCATCAGTGGGGATAGATTATTCACCTTGATGTCTTCTTTTAGGCAGCACTCTCTCCCAACCACCTAGGGCCCTCAAAGCTCTCTTTTTGCAAACATGGAGTTGACAAGAACACTAAAGTATCCCTGTTCACAGACTCCAGGGACTACATCTCTCTGAGGGAATCTTAAGACAGTTTCCTTTGCACACAGCTTTGTCACTCTAAGTGTCAAAAATTCCCTCACAACAGGATCATAGAGTGAGGTTTCCTCTCCTCACCGCCTGCCAAAACCTGATACAATGACGTATGAGCTTTCTCCCTTAAGATCTGCTTTTCTAGTTTGCATCTACAGAGTGTGGCATGGAGCTTGGCATGTGGTGGGTACTCAGTAAATGTTAAATTAATTGACTGACTGATTGATTGATTGACTGATTAAATGTCTTTCCCAGAGAGTCAGTCTCCTAAACTAGGGAGTTAGGGAATGTGGAAAGAAAAGGTACGAGAACTGGGTAGGGAGTCCAGTGGTATCTACTGCATTGTTTTATCCACAGTCTCCTAAAAGACCCACCTCATTTGTTATTATTCTACGTCTGTGGTAATGTTGGCCATTCTGATCCTGTGCTACCACCAAACCTTCTAAGATTGGCATGCTGGAGTTGCTTATTTCCATCCAGGGGCTATACTGGCAATTTGTTTAAGCTGCCACCTGGTGGCGCTCGATTTACAGCCTAACTCCCCAGAGGCATGAGTAACTGAATCACAAAGAATAGGATACATTTGCAACACACTTTTGAATTAGCCTAAACTACTTCTTTTAAAAAATTAAGACAATTGAAACAGCAACACTGGATTTCTATTACTTTATATGATTTAACAATCATATTAAGCACTTATCATTTAAGGTGCACTCATGATAAATGGCCCTAAAAGGACTCAGGATAAAGTTGTTGAAACCACATGAAGCAGAATTTTGAAATCCTTCACTGTCAGTTCCTTTCTGGTAAAATTTGAAAGATGTTACTTGCTTTGCCTACCTCACAGACCACTTTTGAGGATTCAGTGAGATAGTGATGTAAAAGTCTTTATAAGCTGAGAAGTGATACTCAGGTAGGAGTTGTTAATATTATTCCCACAGTCCTCTCCAGGGCAATGGTGAGAGGCCTCCAGAGACACAGTGCTTTAGCCAGAAGGCTTTCTGTGTTGAGCCCTATGTGCTATGAGCACACATGGAGACCTGCAGCTTAAGTGACTCTTAGCATCAAACTGCTAAAGACTGAGCACCCACACACTCTGGGCCAGGAAAGGGGTGAGTGTCCAAAGATATTTATCCACAGGAAGTCAGGAGTATGACAGCATCCATATTTCTTCCCAAAGTAGGGAAGCAGTTTTCAATTTGGAATTTGATTAGGGAGTGACATTTTCCTAAAATGGGAGTTTAAATTACAGCATCCTTTGCCATAGTGTGTTGAGAAAGACATGCACACACCCAGGGAGAGCGCCCAGATTAGGAAGCAGGAATAGTGACATTGTGTACTTACTCCCGGTTCACACAGGAAGGCGGAGCTTCTGCTTCTACCTCAGTGAGTTACTAGTACCAGACATGACCTGCTACCCCACCAGAAACAACTAGGAAACTGAGCAGAATGTAGGAAACAACCGCTTTCAGACAACAGGCAACCTGCAGGCTAGGACATGATCCCTGAGAGAAAAGGAACCACAAGCCCATGAAATCCCTGGCTTTCCTCCTGGAGGCACTTTGCAAGTGTGGAGCAGGTAGAGCTAGCTCAGCAGAGTCCAACCATCTCACCGAGTTGAGAAGAGATCAGAGGTGCTGAAAGTCGAGTGGGCTGGGACTTGAGGGCAGAGTACTGGCAAAGACGGAGATACAGAGAGAAAGAGCGCCAGAAACCTGCAGGAAGATTCCCTTGCCTCTGTTGCCCCCTATGAAGCCGTGCACATGTAGGCTGACACTACACAAGTCAGTCCAAGAACTGCTTCTATCAGAAGCTGTAAGCTGAACAACTCCAAGCAGTCACATGGGTTGGAAGGTGAGGGGTGTGTGTGTGTCTGTGACAGAGATGAATGAGAACCACTATGTGACATCCTGGAGCACAATGGTGTGCAACAATTGGAATCCAGAAAAGTATCAATGGAATCTAAACCCAGACAGAAGAAATTTAAACCAAAAGATAGACTATTTTCTTGATAAGATGCCCACATTAAGCTAGAACTTTATTACATTTAATTTATAGTATTGCAAAGGGTAAGGCCAGTGATTCTCAACAAATCTTTGGATGGCTTTGAAAAGTCCTAATTTACAAAATCATTGGGTTACTGTTAGAAATGTAGACTTTATGAAACTATTCTGGTAGCAGCCAGAATGATGTGCCTAGAGTTGGAAAACCCAAATGAGTACGGAGCTGATACTGAGCTGTTGTGAATTTGTTCATCTGTATCAGTTACTAATACTAACATGCTTCCAATTTGAGGCCCTGGCTCTTCCCCAGGGCCTCTTGAATCTTCCTGGAACTCAGAACCCAAAGGACCAAGACAAGGTGAAGCAGGGGTCCTCCAGGACTCCAGACACCTGTGTTGATTATCGCTGCCTATGCTGTAGTTTTGCTGTACATTCTCAGCAGAACCGTACCAGAACCTTACTTACACTGTGTATGCTTTCTCTGGATATCCTATACATAAAATACACACAACACGTTAGACAAGTGTGGCTAAGTCAATGTCATACTCTAAAGAGATGACAATTCTGAAAAGCCCAAGACCACAAACTGGCTTATGCCAGCGAAATGGCCTATCTGCTAAAATATTATGTCAGCCAGCAAAGAGCCAGAGCCCTGTCTAGAGTTCCCTATTTGGTCAGAATGTTCCTTGTGGAAGGGATTAGTAAGGGAATAGAATCTGGTCAGTGTGGCTAGCCCCTCCTCACTGGCACCCAATCAGGTCTGTTGCACACTTCAGTCATTCTCAGTGTATACTATGAGCCAAATATGATGTCAAGGTGTAGGCAAAGAAGAGGAAGGTGTGGATATTTCATTTGCCTTCTATAATAACCTCAGCATTATCTATATGCCATATTGCCTTTAAATGATTATCATCAGGAATCCAGGAAAGCTATCAACAAAGATAAATAAAGCCACCAAACTGCAACTGTCATGGATACAATGAACTTCGTATGACTTTTATGCAGCTGTATCCTCACACACAGCATAGTTTCTGGCATATAGTAGGTGCTCAGCAAACTTAAGTTCCTCACCTTCTCCATCTTCATCCAGGCCAGTAAGTCTGTGTCATCTATCCATTCATGCACCCATTTATCTACTATCGTATGCCTTCTGTAGTCCTAGTACTTTACACTATATATGTCCTATCTGTCAGCTAAGGTTCAATCACTTAAACCTCTAAAAGATATAACCCTGATTTTTTACAGAAATTTGAGTTACGTAGCTGCGGGAGCTGATTAACAGTGAAGCTGCTGTCTCCAGATCTGGTGTCAAAGTTGAAGTCTACAGGGAACACACTAGGCAGGAAGAGATGGATATAAGGTGAAGGAGAGCACGGACGAGCCAGAAGGCACACGCTACAAACCAGAGTCCATGATAATGGGCTGAAGCTTGCAAGTTGCTGCTGCCTCTGAGCTTGATAATATGGGTGTCCTCCAGAAGCTTGGGCCCTTCGGCACAGAACTCAGCATAGAGCCTGGGTCAAGAATCTGAGAAACTTAAGGAGGAACCAGAGGGAGCAGTTACAGACCTGGTGGATGAGGTGAGCCAGAATAAGCAACAGTATCTTTGAGCTATAAAAATGGTTTTGATTATAATTCTACTCTGCTTTCACCCTCTAAAACACACTCAAGAATCTCTCCTGTGGTCCATCCTAAACATACAAGGAAGGAAAATCTGGGAAGTGTAGTTTAGCCAAGTTGACACTTTACAGAGCCACAATAGCAGCTTCACCATCCTGGGAGGTTGGTGCTAATTATTTCCATTGTACAGACAGAGAAATTGAGACTGGAGAGTTTATGATCTCATAGTAATGGACACAGCTGGGATTTAATTGCAAAGTTCCTTTCCCACTTCCCCATTATGGAAAAAACAAACAAACAAACAGATGTTAACAGGAAGCATAGTGGGTGGACCAACACACTGTTTCAGGAGACAAAAAAGCATCATGGTAGGCAGTGGGGAAGAGCTGATCACTGTGGGGCACAGTCACAGCTAAAAGCCTAGCTAGTGAGGCAGACACTGGAGGCGCTTCTAGTAAGACATGGAAGACCTTAAACTGTTTTCTATGAGAAGGCCTGCTTTTGAAAAGCAGCATCAAATTGGCTGCAGGAATCAAGACAGCCAGAGCCATAATACAACTGCAGGAGGCACAGTTCACAATATCATGTACCTGTGGCCACTAGAACTGTGCCACCAATGGTTCTGAAGTCAGAAGGTCATCCACTAGACTGCTGAGCTACACATACACCACAGAGAACACCACCACTTCAAAAAAGCTGAGACAATTCAATGGGGAGATAAATGCAATTTAATGAGTAGATAAATAAGGACGTACCCTCATTTACAGAGTATTTCATCAGTTCTTCATACCCAAAAGTATGTACACACACACACACACACACCACATGAAACTTCCCCTAGGAGAGAAATTGAGATGTCATTTGAATTTGTTCATTCCCCTTGGCTACTGTTACTGCTAGTGCTGTCACACCTGGGTTTGGCAGGTTGTCTAGCAGTGAAGTTCTTGATGGCAATTAAACTCTTTAAATAAGTCTCATCTCATCTAATTGAGAAATTTGAGTCTCTTAATGGCATATCACCACAGCACATAGCTGCAGTTATTAGGAACTGTCCATCTCACATTCTAAGTGAGAATAGGAAGGAAATATCTGCTTGTAAGAGGAAGAGTTGTTCCATTTATAGAAATGATGAATGGCATCAAAAAAGCAGGGTCATTTATAACAATAGGTGTCGGAAGGTTTGGTGCATGGACAATAGACTGAGTCTGACGATATCCTGAAGGAAAGGCCAGCATTGTGTCAGGGGGACAGTCAGTCCCAGCGATGCTGCATTATTAAACACTCCTTGCATCAGGCAAGCAATCTGTTTATCGTCATGAGCTCTGGAAGGATCTCTCCTCCACTTTGTTGTAGCTAGGCTGGAAGTGCAAAGTGGGAGGGGTGGGGTGGATGCCTCATTTCCATCAACACACACCTGCCAGGCATGGAATGGACAACCCATTCACTAAAAAAATTGGATAATCCATTCCATTCACTTTTCATGCACTCGCATCTGGGATAACTTAATTCACTTAAAAATAAGTAAAGTGCTTTTCAAGAATTTGACTCATCATCCTTATTTGGCATATTCCTGAGCTTTATCATTTTCCTTGAAACTACTGGGTATAGGGATGCTAGAAAGTGGGTCTGAGCTCTCAGGGTGACACATCCTTATGGTGCAGCCAAGAAAAGAAACCAAGACTCTCCTTCCGAAAACCAATCTTCAGATTTAACTCCTCAGCCTTGCAACTTGGTATATCTTCAAACCAGTGCTGTTAATGCTTCTGGGAATGTCCTTTATTTTACTCAAGGAAAAAAATTCAGATGTTCAGAGGGGACTGGAATTATCTGTTCTCTCTCAAAACGGATGAACAACTTCTCCAACACGAGAATCATTTTCATTTTGTCCTATTGTAACTTATAATGATTAGACTGGAGAAGGCTCATTAAATACACTGGATATAAAACGAATCCAATTTTACTGTTCTTAAAGTTGGCCAGTATTTGAAAATGTAAATAATGTGAGGATAGTGCAGTGTAAGCAGTCTCAAGAACCTGGGGTGAAGTGTGCAGAGCAGGACTGTGTCAAACATTTACTAGTGAAGCTTTCAAACACCAGGTATGGGCTTGTTACAACACCTCCAAGCTCCTAACTCATTTCACCATTAGATTATTGATAATTAAAACATAATTGCAGGGGAAATCATCCAGTGCAATCTCCTCCTATATGAAGTAACTGTTAATTTAAGCCAAGTAACTTAGCCAAGGACACCCAGAGATGTAGAAATCTCAGGCCAAGCCTTTTCCACTCACTTTGCTGTGTCCCTCTTGTTAGGAAACATAAAAAGCTGGCGGTCTTTAAGATAAGGATAATCTACTTTTTTTCTTTACAAAGGTTTTTTAAGAAATGGCCTTGAGGTAGGGCATTGAACCCACTTTTCTACTCTAAGGTCATTTTCCTCTATTCCTACAATGTAATTTTTCAAATATTTAGTATTCTTTAGTACTGGATTCCAGGAGAAAGAGGTTGAAGAGTACAATTCACCTCTGTGATTCAAAGCTTCATTGTCTCTTTTCTTCATTAAGAGAAATGTCTAAATAATCATGGGATTTTAGTTTAAAGAACCAGAAGACAATAGTTCAGCCTGTGTAGTCAGATCACAATATAAATTGGAGGATCTGGTTGCATAGCAACTACATTTCACACTAGCTAGCATGCTTCTGATCTGCTTCCTGTGCCTGTTCCACATACCTCTCCTCACTGCCAACCTGCAGTCACTAAATGTCTCTAGTGGTCGTCTAACCTCACAATAGGACTTCTGAAAAATGTAAATACCCATGCAGTAAAAATATGGCCAATTTTATTATTTAACAGATTTATAAAGGCTTAATTAACATAAAATAAACTGAATGTATTCTAAAGTGTACAATTTGGTAAGTTTTCACATATTTATGATCCTGTGAAAGCATCAGCACAATCAAGGTAAGTATCTTCGTCTGCTTGAGCTACTATAACCAAAAATGATAGACTGGGTGCCTTAAACAACAGGTATTCATTTCCCATAGTTCTGGAGGATTGAAAGTCCAAGATCAAGGTACCAGCAGATTCAGTTCTTGGTGAAGGCTCTCCTCCTGGCTCACAGATGGCCACCAATGCACTGTTGGCACCTATGGCCTCTTGGTATACACACACACACACACACACAGACACACACACACACACACAGACACACACACACACACACACACAGAGGGAGAGAGAAAGAGCGGTATCTTCTTCTTCTAAGGGCATTAATCCTATCATGAGGACCCACACTTATTATCTAGTCTAAATCTAATCACCTCCCAAAGGCCCCACCTCCAAATAATACTGTCACAGTGGGGCTTAGGGCTTCCACATATGAATTTTAGGGAGACACATTCAGTCCATAACAATACCGAATAGATCCATCTCTCTCACAAGTTTTTTTGTGCCCTTTTATAATTCCTTCATCCCACTTCTGCCTACAATCACCACCCCAGTTCCTCAGCAACCACGAATCTGGCTTTCTTTCACTACAGATTAGTTTCTGTTTTCTCAAGTTACATAAATGAAACCACCTAGTATGTGTTCACTTTTTTCTAAGTCCGCTTTCTTTTACTCAGCATGTTATGTTGAGAATTCTCCATGTTGAGATTTTTCCAAGTTATTATGAGTCAATGGTCCTTTGTTTTATTTTGCTGAGTAGTTTTCCATTGTATAGATATCCCACAATTGTTTATGCATCAATTGTTGATGGACATTGGATTTTTTCTAGTTTGGGGCTATTATAAATAAAGCTACTTTGAACATTTATGTACAAATATTTGTACGGATATATGTGTTTGTTTCTCTTGGGTAAATACCTAGGAGAGGGGTTGCAGGATAATATGGCAGGTGAATGTTTAACTCTTTAAAAGCCTGTCAATCTATTTTCCAAAGTGATTAGACTATTTTACAATCCTACTATCAGTGTACTTCTTCTGCATCTTCGGCAACACCAGTTATTTGTTTGTTTTATAATGTTATCAAATGTCTTTTCCAAATTTATGGAGATAATTATTGATATATAAGATATATAAGTTTAAGGAATACAACATGCTGATTTGATACATATGTATATTGCAAAATGATTATCATAACTAATGATGTTAGTTATCACTTCCATCCCCTCTCACAATTATCAATTTTTGTCTATATGTGGCGATTTGAAAACTACTATTTAAAATCATTCATTTAACAACTATTAAGTATATAACACAAAAGTGTTCATTATAGTCACCATGCTATACAAGACAGTGATTTCCATTTTTCTCCAGATATATATTTCATTGAGAATTTCTGCATCTATATTCATCAGGGATATTGGCCTGTAGTTTTCTTGTATTGTTCTTGTCTGCTTTGGTATTAAGGTAATGACATCTTCATAAAATTAGTTTTGGAGTGTTGTTTCCCTTCACATTTTTTGGGAGAGTTTGACAAAGACTGATATTAATTCTTTTTTAAATGTTTGGCAGAATTCACCAGTGACTTGTGAATTCATCTGGCTCTGAACCTTTTGAGGGGGGAAGTTCTTGATTACTGATTCAGTCTCCCTACTAGTAATTGTTCCATTCAAATTTTTTATTTATTCAAGATTTAGTCTTGGTAGGTTGCATGTTTCTAGTAATTTATCCATTTATTCTAGGTTATCTAATTTGTTAGCACATAATTGTTCATAGTAATATCTTCTGATCTTTTGTATTTCTGTGGAGTCAGTTGTAATGTCTTCTCCTTCATGGCTGATTTTATTTATTAGAGTCTTCTCTCTTTTTTTTTTTTTCAGTCAGATATAATTTTATCAATTTTATTTATCTTTTAAAAAACCAGCCCTTAGTTTTCTTGATATTTTATATTGCTTCTCATGTCTCTTTTTCATTTATTTTTTGCTTCTTTCTTTTTTATTTCCTTCCTTCAGCTAACTTTGGGCATAATTTGTTTTACCTTTTCCAAAAGGTATAGTGTTAGATTACTTACTTTTGATCATTCTTTTTTTCCTTAATGTAGGCATTTACTGCTCTAAATTTCCTTCATAGAACTGCTTTATGTTGCCCATAAGTTTTGTGTTTTGTTTCCATTTTTGTTTCAAAGTATTTCTTGATTTCCCTTTCCATTTCTTTTTTTTGACCCATTTATTGTTCAAGCACGTGTTTAATTTTTAACAATTGCAAATTTCCCAGTTTTCCTCCCATTACTGATTTCTAGTTTTATATCTTTGTGGTCGGAAAACATATATGATATAATTTCAATCTTCTTATATTTGCTAAGGCTTGTTTTGTGACTTAACATATGATCTATACTGAAGAATGTCCCACGTGCACTTGAGAAGAATGTGTATGGTGCTGCCGTTGTGTGGAGTGTTCTGAATATGTACGTCAAGACTGTCAGTCAAGTCCAGTGCTTCCTCATAGATTTTCTATCTGAATGATCTATCCTCTGTTGAGGTCCCCTACTATTGTATTGTTGTCTATTTCTCCCTTCAAATCTGTTAGTATTTGCTTAATTCAACTTAATTATCTCTTTAAAGACCATACTTTCACATATAGTCACATTTTGAGGTATTGGAAGTTAGGATTTCAACATAATAATTTTGAGTTAAGAATCTAATATGGGGAGATTAACCTGGATTATCTGAGTGGTCCCAATGTAATCATAAATATCCTTATAAGAAGGATGCAGGCGGCTTCAGGGTTAGGAGAAGGCCATGTGATGATATGAAAGATTGGAGTGATGCAGCCATGAGCCTAGGGAATGCCAGATTCTAGACACTAAAAGAGGTTAAAAAATAGAATTTTTCTTAGAGCTTGCAGAAGAAACAAACCCTATTGACACCATGATTTTAGGGCCTTAGCCTCATTTTGGACTTTTGACCTCTAGAACTGTAAGAGAATAAATTTATATTCTCTTAACCACTAAGTTTATGGTAATTGATTATAGCAGGAATCAGAATCTAATATACCTAGGTCACCACAGGTCAGAGGAGCAAATATCTTTCCCTTTCTTGTTGGTCATCACTGCTGATCTAGTTTGTTATGTATAATTTATAAGGGGGAACCTGCAAGTCTTAAAAGAATATTTTGACAGGGAACTCAGTCCCATGCAGCAATCCCCATATTAATAAACTCCTCTAGACAGCAGCATTACCATGCCTTTCTCTCTGCTCCCTGCTACCTCCCCAACAAGAAGGGTTTTTTTTTTTTTTCTCTTCCTCCTTCCCTTGTCCCAATCTATTTTCCATACCTCTCCAAAACAAAACACTCAGGAAGTGAGCCATGACAACTCTGCCTGGCCTTATCACTAATCCACCTCTCCACAGTGCTCTTTTCCTCACTCCAGGAGTGTCAGGTCACATCAGGAAGGCTGGAATCTTATTGGTTAGCCCAATGAGGAATGAATGACAGTCTCCTCTTACGGCAGATAACGTGAATACTTTTACTTGCTCACCAACCTCAAATTCCATTTGATTGAGGGAAAGAGACCAGTGGTTTGCTTTCTTCCCCTTCCTTCTCCACATGAACACCATTCCCCTGACTCTTCCAGTCCCCCACTTATTGCTCCCACTGTCAAAGACCATCAAACAAGTTTAATTCTGCTCACACCAGGAACTGAGTGGGAGTCTCACAGAAGAACCAGGCATTTTCTCTTAAACTCAGGCTTGGAGAATTTAATAGCTTTGTTCTCTACAGGGTACCACTTCTACTATAATCTTTGCACTCCTCAGTGTTCTATAAGGAAAGAAAAGATCTCAGTCAGCATCTCACATTGTCCTATTATACTCTCATATCATCCTTATTTGAGATACTTTTTAGATGTGTCTTTTGTGTCTCAAGTCACTATATGGCTTAACTGATCAGAGAATCACATGGATGAAGCCCGGTCCTTGAATCTAACCCCCTCATTCTAATGCACTTTCTGTTACCAAGTATCTCAAAAGTGGTTTTTCTTTGCCATTAAGGGGTCCAGGTCAGCTAGCTTGAATAAACAAATGCAAACATATTGCCACTACTGTGGAGAACAACTCAAACATAACACAAGAACTTGGCTGATGATGACAAGGGGCTGAACTGCCCCTGTGATGAGCAAAGCTATATTTTTATAGCTCTTAACTCACATGCAATTCTGAAACAGGGGCTTTTATTGGCCTTTCTCAACCCCCTCAGTTATATCACCACATGCTTGCAAACACTTGGTGGAATAGAAAGGTCTTACAAATAACCAGTAAGTTAGAAAAGGCCTTTGAAATATCCGCCTCACAACTGCAACTAGCCAGTATCTATACCCTACAGATGCCCAGTAAATGCTGTTGATCATCTGACTAAGAGTTTAAAGTATCTCTGGAGACTCCTTAGGAAAATAAAATCTGGCCCATGAATCTTCACTTTTATACTGACTAGAGTGCTTAGCACAAAGGTTGGTACAAAATAGGCACTTGGGAAATGCTGGTTGTGTTAAAAGGAATTGAACAGAATTATTTATACATCTATGTCTGAACCTATGCCAAAATCCGGGTAGGGTGAACTAATGGATGGGGAAGGAAAAAAAAAGAGGATGGATGATGTATCTCTAAGTACTGACTGGAGGAGGAAACAGTGGCCTACGTTAAGTGGAGGGTAAAGGGCTGAGCTGGCGGAATCACTGACTCTGGGGGCCTTAATGCTTTACATGTAAAACTGGCTACTTAATATGAGGTAGAAAATAAGCTTCTGTTTGGAAATAAGTCAGGAAACTCCCCTTTTCTGAGGAAACTTGATACTTTTCAACCACCACTAGTGTTCCAACCACACATGTCTGTGTGCGTGTGAGGACTGTACAGCACTGGAGGGATGATGAATGTCGCAATGACTGAGGATTCTAATTTAACACACTCCTTCATTTAGACAGATAACACTGTTTTGACAAGTCTTCCTATCTGCACATCCAAGTGCAAATGCCAAAGGATAAAGTTTCAGAGCTAACAAGGCATGATGATTGTTGGTATCAAGACATATGTCTGCTCACCATACACACATGAATGTGTACACATACCCAAACATGTACCAAAAACAAGAGCAGAAAGAAATGGGCCGGAGAGAAAACCTCATTGCTTGTACTCATCTAAAGGAATGGATTCTGTTCTACTGTAGATGAAATCATTTGGCTATGGTGACAGAAAACTTCCCAGTGGCCTTTTATACTATACTTCACCTGGAGCTCCCTGTCAACATTCCTATGTCTTGAACTGAGTCAAGAAATATCCCTAGTGCAAGCAGAAAATATTCTGGTCTGAAGCCATGCACATCTGCACAATGCAAACCCATCCGTGTTTATTCCCGTGGAACCCATCAAAGGATGATAGCTTAATACAGTTCTTCGTATGAGCTAAGCACATTTTTATCTTTGGCCAGGATTTGACCCTGGGATAACTTTCCTCCTATTTCCCAGAACTTTGGTGCCCAGACCTATGGAGTCATCAGACTCCACCTTATCATCCATCTCAGGTACATTCTTGGGGCTATTAAAGCAGAAATTTTCAAATGTTTACTAGTGAAGAAATTTGGTTGTAGAGTCAACTGAGGTCATTAAAAATGTAGCAGAAAGTACAGTAAAGAACTGATGAAGGGGGAGTATATAATGAAATAAGTAAAGCCATTTCACAGGTGAATTTTGCCTCTCCAGTTATTTTAGGTGGATGAGTTACTGTAAATCAGTAGCAAAAGCCTTAATTTAGAGAAAGCTTCTCAACTTAATGAAATCCACTTCTGTGCCTCTGCAACCTGTCTTTCTTGTGTGACAAATGTACTCTGTAGTACACCGTTTTGTTTATAAAATGACACACAAAAGCAACAACACTACAGAGCAAATGCCAGGGAAGCCTCAACCTTGGACCCGAAAGTAAACTTTGAATGAATGCTTCTTGAGGGAGTCTGGCCAAGGTCTTATATGGCTCTCTTCCTTTTCAATTTAGTGGATTTTTTCCCCCAAAGATGGAAGGAGGCTACACATTGGACAAAAATGAAATGGAGCACATTAGAAAGTAAGGACTTAAAACCTCCATCTCTTTTGATTACTGTGACTTTTATCCTCCAAGGTAACTCCTGGGTACCACTGGCCTAGAAAGACAAGACAATCCCAAAACCATGACCACCTCAAAGTAGCCAAATGAAATTGTGTGTTCAAAGTCTTTACTCATACAGATCTCCTGCATGTCAACCATTAGTCAAACATTTACTCAGGGTGGAAATTAATACCTAAAGCTTCACCTTCTCAAACTAACCCTTCTCCTGGTAGCAAGTATAATTTATTTTTTATTACCTTCTCTGTGTCCAGCTGTGTTGTGAAAGTTCAAATGTGTGTTCCATATTTTTAGCTATATGTAACAGATTAACCAGGGGAATAGGAAAATCTTAAGTGTATATAATTAACCCCAAGCATTTTAAATAGTTTAATTACAGTTTTAGTTAAACTAAGCGGTTAATATTGCTAATCTAGAGTGCATATAGAATGAACCTACATAACTAAAATTCAACACCAAATGAAGGCCAACTCAAGATGGGAAATAAAAGGCAAAAACTTCAGAAGTTATGCAATGATATGAGTTTGTCCACTAACTAATGCCCCTAGATTTGTACACTGTTTATTAGAGCAAAAGATAGAGAAAATTTTATCTTCTTTAGACTTAAGTCCCTGTCTGTAAGGTGAGAGTTTTGGGAAGCTGTGTATTCTTCTGAAGCCACCAGCATCTGCTGCTTCTTGAAATTTGTAGAAACAGAATCTAACTGGCCTGGGTTGTGGAGTCATGGTGTGGGAATAGGATAATCTGACAATGGTGTCCATCACATACACTGATCACTAGGGCTCATACAACATACCTGGCAGTCTGAGTTAGTGCAACTCATAAAAGTACTGTGATGCCCTGACTCCCCCCAGATGTTCTCCACCAGCCTAATACTTGTCCTAAAGTGTCCTTCCCTTTTGAGTTGTCCCTTTGCCTGTGGTTAGTAAACATAGCTACCCATCAGATTCACCTGGGGAACTTGTTAAGAAATAGATTCCCAGATCCTATCCTAGACCTACTGAATCAGACTCTCTAGAGCCAGGGCAAAGGGAATCTATATTTTTGACCAGTTTTCCAGATGTGATACAGTTAGTCCAGCTGATCCAGGATTTGGGCACTATTGGTTTAGAAAACAAACAGGAAATATAGGGGGAAAAAAAAAGAAGAAGAAAACCTGTTAAAACACACACGGCAGAGAGTGTCCTAAACCTCATTGTATGAACAGAGATTAAGTTCATCAGATCGGCTAGTTTCCACCTTGAAAGGCTCACAGAATGTTTCTATCCCTGAAATCACAAACTCAGATGCCTTCAGGGTAGGCAGATAACATAAATGAACGAGGCCAGCTGAGTGGAACACTCATAGCTTCCTCATTCTGCATTTCATTTCCCGCTTTTAATAGAAACATGGGAACAATAAATATCCCAGATGCCTCTTAACTCTTTTTTGAGAAAAGCAATGGTGTAAGAATGATCATAAAAACACCACAGGCACTCAGTTGTAGCGCCCAATGTAATAGGGAGGAGTGGGGACTTTGGCATCTGAAGATTCCCTACCACATCTCAAGTGGACAGCTTGCAAGATACCCAACTCCCGTCAATTTTTGTGGAGGCAAAGCCTGTGCAAAAGGAGCCAGGACTGATAAAGGGAAGTTTAGAGAAAGGTTAGGCAGAAATGGGGACACATTCAGTTTACACTGGATCTAGCCTAACAGGGAAGGAAGGCTTGTCTAGTGTTCTTTCCATAGGAAGGTAGAGACAAATAACTTATCATTTTAGTACATTGAGATTTTCATGAAAAAAACTGAAATTTGGAATCAGACAAATCTGAAATGGACTTCCAGCAGTCAAATTATTGAACCCTGTCTGAGTCCCAGTGTTTTCATTTTTTAAATGGGAGGTAATACCTAGCTTGTATGGGTGTTTTGAGGATTCTATGTGAAAAGGCATATGAAGGCAATAAGCGCATATCCTGACACATAGGAACACTTGATGAGAAACAATTTGCTTTTATTTTTTTTTTTTTCTTCAGCTTCCTATGTTTGGGCCATAGCACTCTCCCATATTATCCTCTATGCATCTATGGCTCTATGAATATTTTAGGAAAGTGGTTGCTTTATCTCAACTGTTTATGTCATTTGTAAAACTGAGCCAACACAGGCAGTGTTTCCTTAGATTTTTAGAGTCTTTTTAAGATTTCTCCCAAATATTTAAGATTTGAAAAGCAGTCAAGCATTGGAAAATACATTCTGTGGGGTTTTAGAAATTATTTTTCATTTGGAAGTCAGTGATATAACTTTGCAACAAAAATTTATGATCTCATGTTTCCCTCGACATAACCTGGAATTTATCTGGTCTTTCTCACTCGGCCGTCACATACATACTCAGAAGATACATGACATCATTCATTATTACCAGGTCTTCAGGATTTATTTTGTCTTTGTATTTCTTTTTGTGGCATTTTAGAGTTTTTTTCTTTCCCTAACTTTGTTCTTTATCCTCTAACAAAGAGAAGTAGTAAAACAGAAACCATGTTCTCATATAGAGGAAGTAATTTCCCAGTTTGTTAATCTGGGGAAAACCAAGAGTGCTAGTAACAAATGCTCATTGGATTCATTCATTTGCAAGCACTAACTGAGGGACTACCAGGGGTTAGAAACAGTGCTTGATGCATTCGTATACATGGGAAAGTGATACTATAAGGCCTTCCACAAACAAGCAATCTAAGACAGATTCTGTTCAGGAATCAATTATGTATCTGTTGGCTGCATAACATGTTGTGTTGCCTAACAATTCTTATGAAGGCACCATGATTACATCCTGTTAATAAGTTACACTATTCATGTCTGCTCTATATGACATACATTCCCTAGATTTAGGACCTAAGAAGAAAACCAAAACAATGTGGCATTAGATACAGATTCATTGTATTATTGTATTCCATCATTCTCATCTTCACTCGGTTGACATCACCTTCCTGATAGCAATGCCTATAGAATTATATCAGCACATGTCCAATGACAACTTTTGCATTTGTTGATGTAGTTGTTATTCATTTATCATTTACCCTTTTTTCCCATTTGTATCTATTTATTTAAGTTGCATACCCTCCTATATGTGACAGAGATTATTAGCTATTCACAAAAATGTACTTCCTATTCTTCCTGGGCATACAGCTAAACTATATATGCCAGCCTCCACCAGAGCTGCATATGACCATGTAACTGAGGTCTGGATCTGACCTATAAAATCATCTACCGCTGGCCCCTTAACAACCTTCCACATGCACCACCTATTTACATCCATGGCTCAATGATAGGCAATAGGATGTCCACAGAGATGCTCAGAATGGTCTTAAAAGCCACATATTGAAAACATCAGTGTGACTCTGAATTGGTCTTCATGCCTTACCAATATAAACATATTTCCTGGACGAGAAATAGAATTCTTGTTGCTTAAGCCACTTAAGTTGGCAATTCATTTGTCACTACAGTCTAATCTACCCTAGTTAATCTATCTAATTACTCAAGTCTCTATATTACCTTGGAACATTTATTGAAAATCAATTGGTCATCTCAATGTGCATCTATTTTTAGACCCTATGCTATTCATTGATCTGTTTGTCAATTCTTACCAATACCACAATGCTTTGATTAATGTAGTTTTATAATAAGTTTTGAAATCCATTTGTGTAAGTTCTCCAATTTTGTTCCTTTTCAAAATAGTGTTAAGCTTTTTAGTCCTTTATAGTTGCACATAAATTTTAAAACCAGCTTGCCAATTTCTTTTTAAAAGCCTCTTGACATTGTATTGAATATCTAGGACAATTTGGGGGAAATTACTGTCTTGAAATATTGAGCCTTTCAATCCATGAAATACATATGTGTGTGTATTTTTCTCTTTAATTTCCCTTTGCAATGTTTTACAGTTTTCAGTGTGCTGATTTTTCATATCATTTGTTAAGTCTATCCTTAAGTATTTTATGTTATTGTGAATGGAGTTTTTATTTAATTTTACTTTCTAGTTGATTTTTGTATATTGATCATGAATCTTGCAAACACACTGAGTTGATTCTGATGCTAGTAACTTTTTGTGGATTCTCTATAGTTTTCTACATGCATAGAATGCATTTAAACCCTATCTAAGAGCTCCAGATATGGGAATCTATTATATATTTGCTATCTTACCTCCTCCCACATTGATATAAACTTCCCACCAGAATCTGCAAGCTCTCTCCTCTTTTTAGTATCTTCAGGGTGGCTACCCCAGTATCAGTTCAGATTTTTTATCTTTGGCTGAACTTCTTAGTCTGTTCCATGCATGTGTGGTTCAGGGGTCCGAGATGTGGGTAGACAGAGATTAGAGGTGTCTTCATTGGCTCTTTCCCTTATGCAATTTCCCCATTCTCTTCAGTGTTCAGTTTCCCATATTAACTTTTCTTGTTCTCCAAGCTGGAAATGGCGGTTTTCCCACTTGTACTCCACTGGTTCTGTGCACTGCAAGGGTTGCACTTAGCCCTAGCCTAAAAGCAACGGGGTTGACAACCGACTTGAGTAGTGTACCATCTCCTTCCCTCTGAGAGTACACTCCCCAGTTGAATCTGTCTGCTTCTACTCATTCTCCAGCACCATCAGGTAGCTGCTTTTTGTGTTGTGACCATACTGTGTAGTTGTTTTTCTGCCCAGAGCAGTTATCTCATAGGGTTTTAGTTTGTCATACCCAGAAAAGGAAACTACTCAAATGTCTAAAAGTAAGGAATTTCTGCACTTAGGGAGATTTCCAAGTTCATCTAGGTGAATAAACTCAGACCCAGGGAAGTTAGGTGACATGACTACAGTCACACAGCAACTTAGTGATGAAAGCCATTAAATAAATATACGGCTTGGCCCTAGTCTTACTGCATGATGTGCCAAAAATAGCATTGTGACCTGTTTGGTTAAATGAGGTGAACCAGTAGAGCAGGTCACTGGAAGACCATCCTCATGAGGAACTAGAAAGCCTTCTTGAAAAGCACCTACCCTAAGAGAAAAGGAGTCAAGACAGATAGGCCTGGTCCCATGTGGGGGTATGATTATTTATCCAAGTGCACCTTCCTTCCAGCTCCCCAAGGATCACATCTGAGTCCTGTGATAATTTAGGCTGTGGATACAACAAGAAAGACTCTGGAACAAAAGCCACATTGTTTTGGCACTCTCCTAAGAGAAGGTAACAAAATGGCAGGGGATTAAGGCATTTTCTCCCACAGTGCACAAGACAGTTTGTGGCTCTGGCACGTCTAGTTCTCCAGGGCACCAGCAGCAGCAAAGGCAGAGCCAGAGGAGGAGGGTACCGCCTGTCAAGAGCAGCAAGAGAACCTGGAGGAAGCACAACGTTCCACCTTAAGCAGCAGTGCATGGCAGGAACAGAGGTTTCCAGAAGGGGTAGTAGTACCTGAAAGACATGGTAGCATCTAGCAGAGGGCTTCCAGAATGGGAAAGGGGATTGTCACTGATGAAATTTGGTTTTGAGAACACTGGAGAGGCTCCTCGGGAGGAGCAGCTTTTCCTGGACCTAGGAGTCCTGCATTAATTGGTAGCACAAGACCCATAAACCATACATGTTAACTGTCAGTGTGATCCAGTTTCAAGCTCTTGGCTGATGTGGGCCTAAGTAAGCACAGGTTACAAATATACATGAGCCAACTGATTGAACACAACTGTCAGTTGGAATCAGGATGCATAGTCAGAAAAGATGCAAGGGACACTTTCAAACAAATGGAATATTATATATAAAGACATGGAAGTAGGAAAAACATGTAGAAATAGAAGCAGTGTTTTGGTGGTGGTATTTGCCCAGTCAACATCTCAACTCCTTCAGATCATATCAAAATCGACTAGCATGCATTCCAATAAATAAATATCCAGCCACTCAGGTATCTTTATTTGTATAAAAATAAATTCCACATGCAAGGGAGAATAGGAGAGTAATGGGTGATTCAATCAAAGAAAGGCTGGAGAAATGTTCTCTAGTATTTCACAGTGTAGATGCCAATGCCTACTTGTATCGACAAGCGCTCTATTCAGGTAGCTCAGTAAAGAAGCCCCGTGACTGAAGCAGGGATACCGATGTGGGTATGAAGGGAAGATGAGGTTGGATGTGTGATCACAGGAGAAGGTGCTTTAAGGAGGAGAGTCTCAACTACAAGGCCATAGAGTTCAGAGTCCATTCAACAGGCAATAGGGAGATTTCTGTTGCTTCTTCAGCAAGGACACAATGTGATAAATACACTGCTGGGAGGAGATAATAGTAGAGCAGTGTGCAGGGTGAAGGAAGCAAAGAGGATCCCTGAAGCTTTTTCAATGACTCACATTGGAGATTATGAGGACAGGCTTGGGATGCTGGCAGGGGGAGCGAAGAGAGAAACCACACGTGTTGAGACTTACGGATGGAATACAGCCACGACGAGAATCTGTACAGCTTCTACAGGGCAAGCCTGCATGTCATTCAGGATGTATCCCAGGAAGCAGCATCATTCTGGTGCTTAAGGCAAGCGGCAGCCAGGATAATTTCTAGAACATCTCTGTGTTTTCTTATAATCATTCTTTTCCCTTTTCTCAAGCTGAAGATGCTTTACTTTTCATATGGTGCTTGTTTGTAAGCACAGAGGCCAGAAAATAATTAGGGGGTGTGCAGACTCTGCCATGTGTTTGTCTAATGCTCTTAAAAGAGAACACATTTCAAAGATCCCCGCATCCTTTGTTTCTGCCATACTTTTTAGCTTCTGTCTCTCTGGTGCTTCTACTAGAGTTTTGTCGGCTCTGCCTTCTTGTAGGAATTTTCAAAGCAAGACAGTTCTATCAACACCTCTGCCTCCTGTTAAATGAATATCTAAGATGTTATTTTCTGGCAGCTTATCTGATGGTGTTGAGATCAGAGGCACTATGATTTTCAGCAATAGGAGGTTTGATTCCAATATGACATACACTAGGGCTCCAGCTTCAGCAGAATCCACCCCCCCCAATGGCACACTGCCAGCTAAGCCAGCCTCATCCGACTCCCTCTCCGCACAAGCCTATACTCCCTCAGCAGCCATTAACATCAGGTAGATTCACACACACACTCATTCATGGGAAAGAGCAGGCTGAAAGGGTAAAATGATCTCTTGGAGTCCATGGATAGAGAATACATAGTAATGAATATGGACCCAGTCATTTGGTTTTGCTATCAATGTCCATCATTTTTGAAATGCTTGCCAATCAACAGCCTAACATCTCCCTCTGATGAGATGGAGTTGTGGGCATGGCTAACCTGAGTACTGGCCTTGGTCTGTCACCACCTGCACCACCATGGTCATTTTTGTCACTGCAGCTGTTGTTTTGCTGCCTGCAGAGGGGAAACCTCTCTTGTGTCAAGGAATGTTTCAATACAGCATCATGAGGGAGCCTGTCTATTAAAGGTAGTTTGGTAAAGAAGCCATTACTGAAGCAAGGGAACCACCATGTAATGAAAGGATGATGAGGCTGGTATGCAAAAGGTGCTCTTTGGAGGAGGATCCTAAATATTGGGCCCTAAACATAGAGAAGCAGGCTGGTTGTCCAAAGGCTTACTAAAGATAATACAACAGAGGAATACGGTGCCAGAGATAATCACCATTTCACCTCTGCTCACACCCCCTGATATATTCATACATCAACATGGGGAGTCCTGTATATCAAGTAGCCCCAAACCACATCACAGCTAATGGACCCAACCAATAATACCCTCTCTTCTGGGAATTGGGAATAGGGACACAAGATCAAGACAGGGAGATATGAGCTGAAGAGCCATCCACCCAAAGGGACCACTTTGAATTGGCCCTGAAAGGGCCATGGGAAGGCATGAGAAAAGGAGAAAACCCAGAATGGAGAGAGAGCATAAAGCAGATGTGCAGAGAAGGCCAGGGATAAGACACTACACAGCTGCAAAACGAGAAACAGAGATTCAGTGAGGCCTTGAAGCTCCCCAAGGGACTAGCAATGCTTTCTACAATTGGGTTCCATTGCAAACTGTTGGAATAAATCCCTTTTCACCTGAGCTTCTACACAAATAAAAATTCTGTCCCTTACAAAAAACAAACAAACAAACAAACAAACAAAAAAAAAACCCCTTAACTAAAGGAGCAGCCTTGAATGTTATTGTTGGGCTCTAAGGAAGAAGGGAAGGCCATGGAAATGAGTCCTCCCTCTGGTATCACAAACTCCTGGAAGAAAAGCACCATATTTAATTAGCAATTAGATTCCCCCAAATGCTTAACAGAATGCCTGATGCAGAGTAGGTGCTTGATAAATATTTGTAGTTGAAATTAGTTGTTTCTAAGCCACTGAGATGGGTATAGGTATGAGTAAGGACCAATTAATTTTAAGTGGCTTACTTCCAGGTTGAAGCAGCTCAGGGAGGTTTTGAAGCCTGGTGAAAACACCCAGCACCCAGTAAGGGCGGGGTCCATACCTCCTTCTTTCTTGAATCAACACAGCCTTTTACGTGTTGCTGAGCACAGGGCACCACTCAGGGAGTAAGTCTGGTCTGTGATTGACTGAATGCACACCAGGAACCCTGGCTGATCCCACTTTGGGATGGAGTATTTCCTGAGACATGTCAGAAATGGACCACTGCTCACCACCTCTACTGCTCTACCCTCGTTCAAACCACCACCACACTTTCCCTCCTAGACGTCCATGTGGGTTCCCTCTCCACTTATTTCAGTTTCTGCTCAAACCATCCTCTCTAGAAAGCGTCCCCAATCCACACAATCAAAAAAATTACACCATTATTTTATCTCCTTTTATTTTGCTTTATTTTCCTACATTGTGCTTATCACTCTCTGATATTCCATGTATTTATCAGTTTGTTTGTTGTTTCTCCTAGTGGGATATGCTTCATAAGAGCAGGGAGCACTCTGTTTCATTCACTACTGTAACCCCAGAATCTAGAATGACTGGCATATTACAGGTGCCCAACAAAGACTGGCCAAATGAATGAATGAATAAGTGAACCTGCCTTATGAGGTCCTTAAGGAAAGCGTCCAAATCTAGTTTATCTCTGATATTCTTACTGTACTGATACAGAACTTCGTACATAGTAGGTGCTCAATAATGCCTATTGTCACATGAAGTTTAGCATTGCAAATCATACTCTTCCTGAATCTGCAAATTCAGCCAGCAAATACCAGGCCACAGTCATGCTAAGAGCTCTGGGTAATTTGACATGGTTTTCAAGTTCCGCGGTGAACAATGAAGCTTGAGAATAACAGATCATGTTCATTTTTTTTAAGAGTTAAAAAAAAAAAGCTTTTTGGATGAAAGTTTCATTCAGACCTATCATTTAATGGAGAAATCATTGTGAAAATGGAAGAATTGTAAACTGCATTTTATCATCCTCACGATATATTTCAATGAATATCTGACCTTAATATGTAAAGTAAGAGATAACAGATCATGTTGATCTCCTGGACGGTTTAACATAATTAAATAATTGCAACTGAGGACGACTCAGAGAAAATGCTTCTCTTTTTTGCTACCAGATCCATATTTATTCCCTTGTACGTGGGACCACAGTCACTTTAGCATAATAATCTCATCTTTCATCCTTGACTTGTGTTCTCCCCAAGTTTTGACGGTTTGGTTATTTCACCCACCACTCCAGCTCTCGCACATGGAAATGTTGTTACTCTTGAATCAGGAAAATAAAAGGAAGTAACATTGCTTCAAGAGCTTCGCAGCAGAGAGTCTCACCTCGGCTGCACATGAGAGCTCCCTGGGAAATTTTAAAAGTCCCAGTATCCAGCCCAATTAAATCAAAACCTCTGGGGCTGGGGCCCAGCCATCAGTATTTTTTTAAGTTCTCCAGGCAATTTCAATGAGTGTCCGGCTTGAGAACCACTGGAGAGACACTCTCCTTCTGGACAGAGTCTCTAGGATTCAGCAGAACATAGGGCCACGCAAACCAAGTTTCACACAGTCTGATGAGGAAACAGACAGGTTAACTTTCCTGAATAACTAGGTGTCTAGTCCTCTTTCAACTTCCAAGCAGGAGCTGCAGTTTCCCCTTGCATTTAAGAGGTTTGTATTTTCTCCACCAAATGTGGAGGTCCTGTAGACCACAAAATATGGCCACAAATGATATATATGCATTATAAGCACAGAGCCCTATGAGTAATCTCTGTTTTCTTCTTTCTGTTCCTATCTTTACCCACACACTATCCAAACCTTTCCTCTCCTTCTTTGAAGCTCTGTTTCCAACTCTCTCTCCATGGAAATCTATATGTATTTCAAGAACAACATTATTCTGTGTTCTATATTGGCTGGAAACAACAATGAGAAATTCATGAAATTTCTCTTCAGGGTCTTGGACTGATACTGTTAAGACCTCACCCCATATCCCTTAAGCCATCTCAGAGTTGATCTGTTGTGGGGGTCGCCTGGCATGCTGATGGGCTGGTAGTGACACACCTCTCGTGCATGCATCCCTCTGCTTCTGGCCTCAGGTTTTCTATAGCACCACAGGAACTCACCCAACCGCCATATGGGGCATAAGAGAAGTGTCAAGGATGCAGCGTTGCCAGCAGCAACTTCAACCAATAAGAGGTGGATAAACCTCAGTTTCTCCATCCTTCATTTCTGAAGCACATTCAACATGGTTTCTCAGAAGCTCCTTGGTAGGACTGAGTCTCAGTTGCCCATAGCATTAGCCTCACTAATCAATGCATTCTTTATTATCTTCTCTCCCTTCCCTGTGTCACTATTCCCACTCTCTGTCTTGTGCTTATGGGGGTGACTTACCACGTAAGCTGCCTGCACCCAAGTTCTTATTTTACTCCAGCTCATCCATTTGGAAAAACCCTAACTAAAACAAGTGCCAGACTCTGGAGTTTCCTCTCTCTCTCTCCACCTTCCTACTATCAAAATTTATTTCCCAGAGGGCCAGAAATTATAGCAGATAAGAAAAAAGAAAAAAAGAAAAATGTGTACTATAAGAAGAGAAAAGTCAGATTTACAAGCTCTCTTTGCATTTATGGGCAGTGCTGGAATGGAGAAGGTGGAAAGAACTGTGGGAAATTGAAAGTTCTTTAGTTTAAAACAGCTTAGGGCCCTTTTTCAGTGAGGGTGAAGCTAGAGAGATCCCAGCCAGAAGAGGACATCAGATCTAATTTCCTCCCACCCCTTAGCCCCTCCCCTGAATCTCCTCAATAAAATGGTTTGATCACTCTCACAACAGATAGATAGATAGGCAGACAGACAGATAGATAGATAGATGATAGATAAAAGAGCTTAGGACCAGATTCCATGGATGAGCAGCTCCAGGAAGCAGCTAGAATCTCCTTAAGCTTGGAGGACAGTATGGATTCTACACTCCCTCACCAAAGACACGTGTCTTCAGAAAGACACATCTTTCTCTTAGTCAACAGGAATGACAGTGTGGGGCCAACTGCCTGCTGTGCTGTGTGGAAAGACCATTTCTTAGGCTAAGAAAATAGGATTAGAATGTTTCTGGGCCCTCTCAGTGAGGACCCTGAGGCCCTCCTGTTTGCTGAAAGTCTCAGTTCACCAATAGCTTTGCATCTCTCTGTCTGATACCTAGAACCCAATTCCAGGACACAAGACCTCATGCTCCAGCTGAATCTAAGTCCCGACACAATTATAGTCAATTGTGTAGAAGTCTACAAAGCTTATTTAAAACACTCACACATTCAAACACAAATGCTTGAAATTTACCATTTTAAACATATGATTCCCACCTTTCACCTTAGTACCATCTTTATAATCACATCCTAGTTCTGAAAAAAAAAAAATGGAAGTTCTGGCTGGTACTGATGAAGACATAGGGAAATAGAGACTTTCTCACTCTGGTAGGAATATATATATGCGCACTAGTGTAATTTCTGGAGCACAATTTGGCAATAGCTATAAAAACTGAATTTGCAACAGTTCTTGGAGTGGGGGAAGCAAGGATAGAAAAATTAAATGGAAGCAAGATAGTCAAGTGGAAGGAATGTAGATCCAGGTTAAACTCATGATGTCATTGCATGACCTCGAATACATATTTAGATAATCTCTGATCTTCACTTCTGTCATCCCTAAATCAGGAAACGTATTTCCTACGTCCTTCATTTGTTTTGAAGTTTAGAGAGAATGCACACAAAGCACCTACTGTAGAGTCTGCCACTTTATCAGGACAAGTCAAAGAGGAGGAAACTTTCATCCTTAGGGAACATAATTGCTTTGCAGAACCAGGGTTGGGTAAAACTTAAGAAAATTCTGAAATTACTATCATTGTCTTAAGGAACTTAAAAATTTTGTGAGGAAAGATTTGAGCAGGAGAACTGAGATCTTGTATGTATTTGTGAGAAGCCTTATAAATATTTTTATTTTCTGAAATAAAATGATCAAAAGAAGCCCAATAATTAGATATAATACCCATAAGAGCCTATATAGCCTAAATAAATATATTATTAATTTCTTACATTTCGCCCACCAAAATTTTTTGTGTATCCTCCTCCAAGGTTTCAGTAAAAATGTTTTAAAATTCATTTTGCTTTGTTGCAGAAAATATACACATTGTAAGGCTGGGAATTTTGTGTTTGTTTCTATTGTTTTCTATTTTTTGGTTATGGTGGTTATTGTTGCTGTTATTTTATCTAATCTGTCATTCAGATATCCAATGCCTTTCTGATTTTATGGCATGCATCACTGACTTCTACAGTCTAGATTTCAACAAAATGCTAGAAGTCAAGACAAACGTGGAAGCTTGAAATGGGAAAAGTTTGAACATGCAGTATTTAACAACCTTCCCCACTGCACCAAAATAGGTCCAGGAATTATTCCAAACTCCCTTTCTCAAAACATAGGGTTATAAATTCTCAATTCTACCCATGCTAATTGCACATCAGAGCAAATTAGAACAAAATTACTTATTACAACATTACATTACTAATACGATTTGCCAGCAACTTACATAGCCCCATCACACACACACACACACACACACACACACACACACTCACAGACTTACATAACATTCATCAAACATCTACTACATGCCAGCTGTTCTGGTAGTTTCTGTACCAGCTAGGGTTCAGATAGGGAGCCAGAATCATTGTACTTTTATGTGGGGTAAGGAATTTATTAGACCTTATACAATTATGGCAGTAGATGGGAAAGGAAAGGCCCGGAAGAGGACATTGCAGATTTAGAGGAAGTCACTAACCAGTCTCCCTGAAGTACTGGTGCAGGTAGACAAGTTGGGGCATCTGGGGAAATCTCAGAAGCCAGTAGCAGAAGTTTCTGAGGGATGTGTTCTTTGTGTAGCTGCTATTTCTATGCATTCACAGCCAAGCATCTGGTGGAGATGCTTGGATAACAGGCCTAGCAGTTGGAAAGAAGAGTTGGATGCAGAGCAGGAGAGAATGAGGACAAGCTGGGCGTCTCTGTGCATGTTTTTTCCACCCTCCAAATCTCACACAAGCTCTTGTTTTGGCCAGCTGTAACTTGGACAAGAGATTCTTGGGAATGTACTGCCCAGATTAACCAACCCAAATAAGTCCATAGCCTGTCAACTTGCTGTCTGTATAAACCTCTTTTAACCTCATTTAATTTCCAAAGAAATCCAATGGCAAAAGATGTTTCTACCTAATATGAGGCAACTATCCCTAAAATAACCAACAATGTACAACATCCCCAGAAGAGGATACCCTAAGTTCCCTGTCTCTTTATCCATCTTTGGACGTTCATTCCTCTTCTATCTGCATCACGCTCCTCCTTTGATATCTATGCATTAAACATTATTAGTACACTTTATATTGGAGAGAAAAATGGGAAAATGAAAAATGAAAGAAAACAAATGGCGTTTTACATATACACACACATATTCACATTAGAGTAAGGAAGAAATAATTACTAGAGGACTTCTGTAACTTGTTGGGCCATCATAACTGGGATTTATAATGTCTCCTTTCCACTACCCATCTGTATTCTCTTTGTCCTTATCAAATAGCTTGGATGATCATGATTTCTTGCCTAGTGGCAAGGTGGCTCAAACATTTGTTCCTTAAAGGTTGTGCCATTAGCAGTCTTGCCTCTATTGGACAGTTGTAGTAGTCCATTAATTTTAACATAAGACATGGGGGAGCACTAAGGCATCCAGAAATCTCCTGCTCTCCAGACGTTCTCTCCCTTGCCCTCATTGTGTTGCAGCAGCCCAATTTCCTCACTGACAGTCAGTGTCAGCCACCCCCTCCAATGCAAAGATTCTCTCTTTGCCTGTTGGTTCACTGGGATGAGGAGTCCAAAATGACCTGGTAATAGTCTCAACTTCCAATCTAGTGAGTCTCCGTGTGCCCTTTAATAAAAATAGTCTTCCACTACTCAGTAAGAACTCTAAATCAACAGAGCCCAAAGCTGTGGGAACAAATTTTGCCAGTGGACTACAAGAGGTAACAGGGAAGAACCATTCCCATTGGTCACTGATTCAGAGCATATATTCATCTTAAAGAATTTTACACTAACCCTGCGAAGTAGTGCTACACATTTGGTGCCACAACTGAGTTTTCAAAAGGATTTATCAGATGGATTGCTTCAGAATGATGAGGATCATAACAACACTAGTGAAAATGATATTTGAATAATTTCCATGGCAAAAAGTAATGTTGTGGAAAACTGTAACACTAAATAAGGCATTCTGGAAATCTATGGGTGGTGGTTTGGGCAGAATCATCATAGGCCAGGAAGACAAATTCATATCCAGGATATGTGTCTGTTCCACTGAGAACAATGATGGAAGTGGTCCAGTGTAATCAACCTTTCACCAAGTGGTTGGCTGATGTCCCTTGGGAGTGGTGACATATTGTAGACTCAGTGTTGGTCTCTGATTCTGGTAGGTTGCACACTCAGTAATGGATCTTTGTGAACAGAAGTTCACATTGCTGAGCCCATGAATAACCTCCATTTCTGTCACATGGCCACCTTCATCTACTAGGCAAAGACAGGGTGGCTAGGGAAAGAGGCTAACATCCATAGCATGAGTCATCTTGTCCACCTGGTTATTAAGATTTACCTCGGCAGGAGGTGCTTTTTGGTAAACAAGCACACGGGACACAAATACTTTGTACCCATTTTGAAGAGTTCTATCCACATACTGATTCTGGACTATTTGACACAATTATTCAGTTGTGTTCCTTCCAAGTCTCTGACTACCCAGTCAAACCATTAGCCACAGCCCATGAATCAGTACAGAGCCACAGGTTTTGCCATTTCTCCTAGGCAAAATGGACAATCAGAAGTATTGCTGTAGAACTGGAAGAGGGGCCAGATGCAGCAGCTTTCCCCTTTCCTTGGGATATTGATGAGAGACAAATCCAGATGGACTTGGGGGCTCATCTCCTTCCCCCTTTTGGAAGCTGAGCAGAAAGCAGGCTTAGCTCCACTGAGTCAGCCTGCAGAGATCAGGCCTTTGGCTAATTTCAGCACTTCATTCAGCAGGCATGGTTGTTTCCTGAGCCCTCAGTGTGCAGACCTTGGTTTCCAGTGTGCATCTCCCCTAGAGTGTTCCTGGATCCAGAGATCTCCTGTTTTACTTCTTTTCACTACAAGAAACCTGGCACTTCCTCCCCCTTGAGGCTAACTTACATAATGGGGTGAGTAAGCAGGAGTTCTTTCTTGCACATCTAGCAGCTTTTTGGCTACAGCAAGTCTCTGCTGAGCTTTTAGTCATGGTGCATCTAGGACATCTATGTTCAGTCTGTGCTACAGAGTGATGAGAAAATGGGGGACTGCATGCACTCTACAACTTCTCTGATTTTAAGTTTTTCACCCAGTAAATCTTATGTTATATCTGCAATCCATGGTACTATGCTGAATATCTATGACCCCTCTCATAGCAGATATCTTGATATGCCCCAGACCACTGGATGCCTAAAAGCTTGACCAAATTGGCATGTTTCTGCATTTTTGTGAGAAATATTTTCTACACTCTGGCACACATATGTCTAGGGAAATGTTTACTTCCCACTCAATAGGTCCAAGGAACATAATGTCCTCAACATGGTAAACCAGCATGATGTCTCTTGGAATGAGAAAGCAGAGAGATTCCTGAGAAAAAAAGTTATGAAAAGGTGATGAAGAGTTGACACAATCCTGAGATGGAACAGTGCATTGCTAACCACCAGCTGACAGCAAACGTATTCTGGTGTCTTTACTTATAGGTATTTATCATGTTGCTAGATGCATATTGGTTCGGGGATGTGTTATTAGCCCAGTAAAGATACCACGTGTGTAACAAGTTACAGATGGAGTTCTCCACATCTGATTAAGTTTAGGATAATCCACTGTCATCCTCCAAGATCTGTCTGTCATCTGCACAGCCCTTCATCTCAGAACTGGGACAATAGCTATTGCTTGACACAGGCTACAAGTGTCCCATTAGCCGCTGACAACAAGTTAATCACTGCCTTTCAATCTACTCAGATCAGAGTTCTAGTGCCAAATTGCTACCCTTAATGCTGTGTTTCCCTAGAACCACTTCTAGCAATACCAACACTTCTCTCAGGGTTCAAATAGGAGTGATATAGGATAAGAGATTTATTATAGGAATTAGACTCTACACAATTGTTGGAGGAGCTGGAGCAGTATAGGTTGAGGAGAGGGACTGGAGGATTTGAGGAAGTTACTAGCCAGTCTCCTCATAGCGTTGGCATCAGTAGACAAGATGGAGCTTTAAGGGAAATGTGATTAAACTAGGCTCATCCAATCACTGAAGTGAAACTCCAGATGGGGACTCCTCTTCATGCGGAACGGCAGCTACTACACCTGTGTAACTACCACCTTGGTACATCTACAGCCAAGCATATGGTAGTGTGCTGGGGACCACTGTTAGTCAAGAGACCCACAAGTCACGAGGCAGAATCAAATGCAAGCTGGAACCTGCCAGGAACTTCTTTGTCTTTTCACCACTGTATCAGGCCCTGAAGTTCTTCAGAGAGTAAGGTCTCTTTTTTTTAGTGCCATTTTAAAATCCCACACAAGTTCCTCTTTTGAGCAGCTCTAACCTGGAGCCATAGCAGAAAGGCGATCCTGGAAAATGTAGTTCCCAGCTTAACCAAGTTGACAATAGAGCAACCCAGCATAATAATACCGACACAAGATGAATGAAACATAGTATGGACGATGATGGGGAGCTGGCAGAGGAGGCTAAGAGCAGTGTGGAAGAAGACAGGAAAACCAGAAGGATAGGACACCACATGCAGAAGAAACAAGTTATCAGTTCTGCCCAAATGCAGATAAAAAGTCAAACAAAATGAAGTTTGAAAGCTGGCCATAGAACTTGAGACCATGGAGATCATTGTGGATCTTCAAGGGAGTAAGACATTTATGGTGATGACAAAAGCCTGACTGAAATGGCATAAAGAGAAAAAAAAAAACCAAAAACGGAAATAGGAGGAACAATTGTTGCAAGGATTTTTGCTATAAGAAGTTTTAGATAAGGAGAGTAGTAGTGAGGGAGGTGCTCTTCATCAAAGAAGATTTTCATTCATCTGTGTATTCATCAAGATGAGAACTCATGGTATCTTTGGAGGCTGATTAAGGACAGAGGCAAAAATTAATGATGCAAGAGAAGGAATGGGGACACCTGTCAGAACGGCCACCATCAAAAAGTCTACAAATAATAAATGCTGAAGAGGATGTGGAGAAAAAGGAACCCTCTTACACTACTGGTGGGAATGCAACTGGGTTCAGCTACTATGGAAAACAGCATGGAGGTTCCTTAAAAAACTAAAAACAGAGTTAACTATATGATCCAGCATTCCCACTCCTGGGCATATATCCAGAAAAGATGAAAACTCTAATTCAAAAAGATACATGCACCCCAATGTTCATAGTGTCACTATGTACAATAGTCAAGATGTGGAAGCAACCTAAATGTCCATCAACAGATAAACGCATAAAGAAGATGTGAACAATGGATTATTACTCAGCCATAAAAGAATGAAATATTGCCATCTGTACCTACATGGATGGACCTAGAGATTATCATACTAAGTGAAGTAAGTTAAAAAAAGACAAATATTATATAATATCACTTATATGTGGAATCTAAAAGATAATACAAATGAACTTATTTACAAAATAGAAGCAGACTCACAGCCATTGAAAACAAACATGGCTACCAAAGGGGAAGGTGGGGCGTGGGGAGGGAAAAATTAGGAGTATGGGATTAACAGATACACACTACAATACATAAAATAGATAAACAACAAAGATTTACTGCATAGCACAGGGAACTATATTTAATATCTTTTAACAACCTATAATAGAAAAGAATGTGAAAAAGTAAATGTATTATGTATATATATATGTGTATAGCTCTAAATCACTTTGCTGTGTACTTGAAATGAACACAATATTGTAAATCAACTATAGTTCAATTTAAAAAAAAAAAACCAAACAAACAAAAAAAAAAAAAGAGAGAAGGAACGGGGAATAACTGAAGGAACAAAGTCCTTGAGCAGGCAAAGAAAAATGGAACCAAGTACAGATGAAGAGGAGTTGCTTTACAAGGCATATGGGCAGGTGATCACTTTTCAGGAGGGAAGGCAGAATACCTGAGCACATGTACAAGTAGACGGCTAGGTTTGTCAGCTATGGGAAGGTGACAACATTCCTTCCTCACTGCTTCTGTTTTCCCAGTGGAATAAAAATCCAGGTCATTAGATGAGAGTGACAAGGGGAGGGAGTGTTGAAAGCTTGAGGAAAGAGGAGAAGCCATGAAGTGGCTGACTTGGAGAATGAAATATAAATCGATTCAGGGAAACAGAGCTGCATGCCTGGCAGCACTGGAGCCTCACTCAAGATCTGTGGGTATAATTTAAATTGAGACCGGTCACATTATCTTCACGTTCTTCCGCAGCCATGCCTGCTGTTTGGGTACAGGAGGGGAACTGCCCTTGTCTTAAACTGAGTTGGCTTTGTTTTTTCTAAGAACCGAATGCTGCTCACACTAAATTAAGCCCCAATGGGGATTTATGAGCAAGTACCGATACACTTTATGTGTTTATTGAACCAGGAACAGAAGGTCAGGACTCCAAGTTACCTCTTTCCATCTCTTTAGGACCATATGAGCCTCATCTGTGCTTTCTGAATACTATTTACTTTATTTTTTTCTCTCTCTTCCAACACAATTTTCTTCTTGTACACTTCATAGAAAATGGTCATCCTAGCCCAGGTTAGGTGAACCTCCTAGCTCCAAAGCCCAGAAGAGGGTAACTAGAGCCTCTATGTACCAATTCTAGATTGCTACAGGGGAGAAATCAGATTAGCCTACCTTGGGTCAGCCCTTGGGAGAGAAACAGAGAAAAGCTGGTGCCCAGTGTGGCTAAATTAACTGGGCCAATTCCTAAAATCTTCAAGAGGAGTAGATGGTATGGTTCTAGAAATTTATGGGCAATCCAAAATCTTCAGTGTTACAGAAATGGAATATTGAAGTAAATTTACATTTCAAGAATTTCTCGTAACTAGAGAATTAAGTTTTAGAGGTGGGAGATGTATTAGAACAGGGATTTCTGCATTCTTATGAGTTCCAGTGGACTTTCAATCTCATCTAAGTACAGTTTCAAAAGGTATGGAATTAAGTGTGGGCCTCAAAGAAATGAATGTAGCAGAGAAATGAGGCTTCTTTCAAGAATGAGGGTGCTTTATTTTAGCAAAGGTTCTCAGTCAAACGTGAGGGTCAGAACAGGTTTAAGAATGAACACTGCTAACTTTAGCTATACGCTGATGACTGCTTTTTGCCACATACATTGACAGAAGAATATTTGTCTTGAATTTATCTTTACAGTTGCAAATAACATAGAACTGCTACTATGTTCTTATATATAAGAACATGTAAGAGGTTGCATAGAGCAGTGGAATCACCAGGATAATATTTAAATATTTGTTCTGTCCAGTCCTGACTAGGCGACTAGTCAGCTGAATCATCTTCCTTAACCTGCCTGAGACTTCTAGAACACTGTGTCTTCAGATTTCCCTCTAGTGTCAAAACCTTGAGTTGAGGAACTCCCAGAGAGAATGGTCCTGAGAGCATGAGCAATCACAGTAAAATATGCCCTAAGGACTTTCAGTAGAGCTCACACCTAATTTACAAGTCTGTTGCATCCAGCCATGCCCAACAAGCAGAATGACCCAGAAGTTTGATTGAGGCAGTGAGTGCTTACAATGTGATTTCTGAATGAACAGTAAATTTAAACTCAGAGAACCCCTGCAGTTGATTTGGATGAATAGCAATGGGGCAACTTTGTATGTTTAGGATGTAGAAGCTCCTGAAAAATGCAAAGCCCTCTTGTTTGCTCAGTATCTTGTTTTTTATTTAAATATTATGAGTAGTAATAATACAAGAGCGTTCTCTCAATATCATAAGAGTGAGAGGAGGATTTTAGCAGCTATAATACTGACTTAAGAAATAACCACACTGATTTTTCTAAGGCACACAAGAACAAAGAGGAGAGATATTTGTGGGATGAGGATGGTTATTGAATCCCAATACACTAAACAAAGTATCTGCTTACATTATCACTCAGAAATGCAGACATTCAGGTCCATTGGGTTGGTTTTCTTTTTAAATTAAAAAAAAAAAAAAGGTGGTTCCTCAAGATACATGTGAAAATCAGACCATATGTGCTCTGAAAAGACTAATTTACCCTCCTGGCTACAATCAGATCCAAAACTATGTCTTCCCAGCCTCTATGCTGTTATTGAAGACAACCAGGGTAAACAGTTCCACAGTTGGCCTCAAGAATATAACTTCAACTTAGAAAACAGTCACTCTCCAGCCTGTTCCATGTCAAAAAAACAAAAAAAAGTCAAAGCTGGTAAAACTATTAGGTATCAGAGTTCCTGTAGAAAGTGCTATGAAACATGTAAAGTGCTATTCAAAAGTTATCTTGGATTTATTTAGACATACGTGGGCAGCGAACTTCATCTGGGTTACAGTCAGAAGGAATTAGACATGCAAGGTGGTAGAGACAAGAAAGACCTAACCCAGGACTGATAAGGACTCTCTCCAAAGGCACATTCCTTGGAAAGTAGCCAAGGTCCTGAGAAGCAAGAAACTGAAGGCTTCCAAGAACACTCCATCACAGTGGTAACTCAGGAATGTGCTGAAACATTGGATGGATGTCCCAATCTGTTCCAGGATCAGGAGAAAGTGAAGCAATAATATAAACATTTGTTAGAATGACTTGAGTGAGCTGTGAGATGATATATGAATATTGGCAGGCCTCATGACAATCTCAACTGCATATAGAAATAAAGCCACAGAGGATTTCAACATCACAAAACTGAATCAATAACCACAAACTGAGGTATTACTTTTCTTCTGTGATAGTCCAACCATGTACTGGGCCACCTCCATACATGTGAAGATAATTAGCATTTACTGCCAAGTAGAGGAAGTCCTTTTGTAATGCTGTGCTAAAGGCAAGGACTTTTAAGATACTGAAAGTGGTTTCAATAAATATTAAACTCTGAACAGACAGGAAGGCCATTATAATGATGATAATGATAAAACTCAGTGCTGTAAACACATACTAATGGGCCTATTCCATTCCTCCCCTGATGAAAGAACCAGTTTTCACAGCCATGAAGGAGATGAACATCTAACTTTGTGATTTCAGGGATGGGGGAAGTATTCAAAGGAAGTCTAGTCATGAGAGAGTTGGACAGGAAAGGGAGAATGGAGATATTTTTTTCCTAGTTTAGAGTTTTAGGGGGTAAAGGGGTTTTCTGTTTTCATTTTTGCAAGGTCCTGTCCATAAGAGTCCAATATTCCATTGTAGCCCCAATCTCTTCCTGATTTGACGGCCACTCTAACTACCCAACTCATTAAGAAGCAAGCCATGAGCCCAGCATGATCTATGACTTCACCACAAGAAGCGCAGCATGCAGTTGGATGAGTTACTCCTCCCTAACCCCACCCTTGAACCCTCTGAAAATCCCACAGCCAGAACTATGAATCATTTCCTGCAATTCCAAGGAGGTATGGTCTGCAGTTCTTAATCCAGGATAAATCTCTCTTCATTGTGTTCTGTTTGTGGTTATTTCATAGCCTCTTAATGAGAGGTTGGTTAAGCTGATCTAATCCTCCAATTCCAGCAAAAAGAGGTTAGGAACGGATGATGGGCTGCATCATCCACCACTGATTTCCAAAATTACTAAAAGGTAAAGCCAAGCCAGTGGTAATGAGTATTCATATTCAGCCAGAAACGATTTCATTTCTGCATCCAGCAAGCATGTGCTACTGTGATGTAAACACTATTATTTGATACCCCAATTATTCCCCCTGGAAAGTCAATTTTCATCACCATTTTTAGGTTTGGATGTATTTCCTTTCCTACGTGTTTGGAGAACATCTTTACTAGAAATAATTGGGTAAAGTCCATCACACAGATCTAGGGCATCTAGGACCCACTGCCTCCTTCCAAGAGACAGCATTAAATTTCCCAGCGCAAAGATTCCAATGTGACTGCAAAGGGCTGCGTCACTGCCCCACAGTGTCCCGACCCTTCTTTGCCTCCTTGTTTTCTCTATTTGTGAAATGCACAGACAGGCACACATACCCATATTGCAAGGCGTTTTACCCCTCCCCACAGCCCTGTGAGTTAGGCACTACTTTTATCCTTCTGTAGATAAATCTCAGTGAGTCTGTGTGCCATACCCACACAGCTAGCAATTGGTAGAGTTCGGTTAGAGCCATACTGGTGTTTTTAACCTCCACACTCTCCTAATTGCCTTCTGAAATATTGTGTCCAGGCTCTTACTTTATAGATAAGAAATTGGGCCCATGAAGATGAAACTCACTCTCTCAAGAGCGCATGGCTTTTTGAACCCTTGGCTGGAGTTTTCTCTCAATTCAACATTGCTTTCCTCATGTTTGTTTAGCTATTGAGGTTTTTGGAAAGTAAGTGTGCTATTATCACAAAGTCACTACGTATGTTATTAAAGGCAGTCAAAAGCAGTTACATAGCAGCAGCCATCTCCCTTCGTGCACTGTCTACCTCACTTGCACTACAGAAACGTTTCCGTAACAGGAGAAAACGTATATTAACTGTGGACCCACGTCTAGTAAGTCCTGACCTGGTGACCTGACAGATTTTGAGGAAGAAATCTGTTCCATTTGTTTCTCCCAAATACTGTCTGAAATAGAAGTGTTGCTTTTCTTAAGTAAGACAAAAAACATTTGTTTGAGGCAGTGGCTGGGGTCTGAGTGATGTTGACTAGGACAGCGGAAATCACTTATGTGGTAAGTCAGCCCAATGGCAGGATAGCACAGAGTTTCCTGAGAAGTGAAGGGAGAGACTTTGGTCATCCTCCTACCATCAGAAGGGAACTCTCAGAGTTAAGCTGCTCCAGTACACATGTGTGTCTGTGTATGTGCATGTGTACGTACATGCATGTGTGTGTAAGTTTGAAGAGACTAGGGGGTACAGAGAGAAAGAGGTCAAGAACCAAATGAGGTTAAAAAAAAATCTGCCATGTGTTTTCCCTCAGGGAATTCAGAGTTTGTGATTTTTTTCAGTGGTTTTCTTTCACATTTTCTTTTGGTATATAAAATTCCATTTAAAAATGGGCAGAGCAAGGTATGTGGGGGCATAAGACAGAAACTAACTTTAAGGGATAGAAATATCTATATTATGGAAGCAGTCACTAGTTTCACACATTTTGCTTATTTTTACGTTGTTTTTAAAAGTGTATTTATAGTCAACATTATTTCTACAGACCTTACCAACTATTTTCATGAGCTTATGAAATCAATTCTAAAACCACACACACACACACACCATTCAAGACCCCTTATAAATATGACCCACCCTATCGTGCCTCAAGCCCCCACCCCACAGCACCACATGCCCTAAGCATCCTCTATTCTGGCAAGATGGAATTTCTCACTATTCCCTGAATGCCAAGCCTTTGATCTCCCCTCTCCTCATGCCATTTCCTCTGCTTTGGGGGCCCTCTATCCCTTTTCAGACTAGAAAAGTCCTACATGTATGTCAAATCCCAGCTTAAGTACCACTTTCTCTGTGAACACTCCCTCCCCACCTACACTACCCTTGATCTCCACCCCATGCCCTCTCCTTTCAGACATGCATACAGCCCAGATGCATGAATTATGGATGGCTGTGTGCGTCTGCCTCTCCATCTTGTCTCAGCTCCGCCTCTACTCTGCATATTTTAAATTCTTCCAGAACAAAGGCAATGTTTTCTATTTTCCTGTATCCAACTCCACCTCACGCCCACTTGTTCCTTGTGCGGGTGAAGAGCAAGTCTTTCAAGTAGATTTGTTGAATGATGACTAACTTAATTGATTGATCTATTGGATTGCATGAAACACATTTACATATCTGTTCTCTAGGTGTAGCAATGAAATATATTGAGCTAATCCAAACCCTAGCCTGAAAGGAGGTCCTTGGCAATGCTTCCTGCCAGGACCTCCTCTTCATGATAGTGAATGAAATCAAGTTAAGCACACAACCACTTGAAACCTCCACCCTGAAGTTTAACCTCTGTGCTGGCTCATCTCTGTTTGCTCCTGCGGATCCGTTCTCCACCCTGGCTGCCCTGCTCTGTGCTCTGGGAGACTAAATGCTAGAAACTGCATCACCCAAGCTGTTTTGCCCTGGAGTTTTCAGCTAATAGGTTCACTAATGGGAGGCGCTGGAGAGGCCCCAGATGGTAGGAGGAGGGCAGGCTATTCATTTCCCTCCGTAACTTTGCTGGAATACAGTCAGGCAGTAGCTGCAATCCTCTGTCTAGGCCTGTAGCTCCTATAAAGCACCCTCTCTTACTAGGTATATTAGTTTCCTGTGACTGTTAAACGAAATGACAACAAATTTGGTGGTTTAAAACACTCAAATATATCCTCTTACTGTTCTGTAGTCAGATATCTGACAAGATCTCAATGGGCTAAAATCAAGATGGTGGCAAGGCTGGGTTCCAAACTGGAGGCTCTAGGGGAGAATCCATTTCCCTTCCATTCTCAGCTGCTAGGGGTTGCTCATATTCTTTTGCTAATGGCCTCCTTTATCTTGAAAGCCAGCAATGTGGCATTGTGTGGATCCTCCTGGCTTCATCACATCTCTCTCTGCAGCAGGGAGAGGTTCTCTGCCTTTAAGGAGTCATGTAATTAGGCTGGACCCGTCAGGATAATTTAGAATAATGTCCCCATCTCAAGATCCTTAACCTTAATTACATCTGTGAAGTCCCTTTTGCCACGTAGGTAACATATTCACAGGCTCTAGGGATTAGGGCACAACAACTTTGAGGGGCCATTATTCTTACTACTACACATGGGGTTAGTTCTTATCAGTTCCAGTAACTCTGTTCCCTCTATTTGCCCCTTCAAGTCTAGAAGTGGCAATGGAGTTTTGATGGTGCTAATCTCAGATGCCTCACCATTTAATGTTGGTTCACCTACCCTACTCTCAGCTATACAAACAATTTCTTTATTAAATTCTCTCCTATCAACCCTTCAAGCATGCCATATGTTTCTTGCCAGGACCCTGACAGCACAATGCTCACACACTCACCCCAGGTAAAACAGTGTGGCTGGAGTCCTGATGCAATTAAAAGGACATCAATGATCCCATTAACCTATGATAGTCCTCAGCAGAGTCTGCATCATCAGCTGTCTGGATGAGTTAGTACCAGTTCCACCCACCACTCACTTTCCTTATACATCTGTGTGAGTGAAGGGGTGAGATGTATTTTCATACTTGGGAAATATGAGGAGGTGGCTGACTCAGCAAAGCTGAGAGCTGGGCAGCTCCATTACTTAAGGTACTATTTAAAGATTAGTTCACCTAGTTCCTCCCCACAACCAAAAGGATGAAGAAACGGAATTTCTATTGGAAAGTCAGTACAGTCAAGGCTTTGCTGGATCTGAGAGCAAGCCAAGGGAGGTTCACTCCAATACATTCTGCCTTTCAGAAGACCTATTCCTCATAGTTTCACCTCAACATGATTGCTTCATGATTAAGAACATCTGCTTTGGCAAGGAGAAAACCTTGCCACAGGGTTTGAATCCAAATTATTTAACAGCCCCACGACTCAGTTTCCTTATTTATAAAGTGGAGATACCATCCACAGGGTGAATGCAATGGGCTACATAAATCTTCACATTGTGTCTAATGCATAGTAAACTCAGTAAATTCTTAGTAGTTGTATTAAATCCTGCCCATTTATCAAGGTTAAGACCAAATCCTCACCTTCAGGAACCCTTCCTAAAATTCTCCAGACTTCAGAAATCTCCCTCTCCTTTAAATTTTTACAAATCTCATAGCTAATACAATAAATATTTAGAACTTGTTTACAATAAAGGACATAGTCTCCTCCAGAGTGGGGTCTGGTTTCTGCTGCTCTGGCATCTCTCTTTGTACCCAACCTAGTGGTGGGTATAGAATAAGCACTCAGGTAACATTTGTCAATTTATGTTCTTCTAGATGGATTATAATCTGTACTGCAGTGCCCATCCATCTCTATAAGGAAACAAAGCCCCTCCTCCTTATAAAAAGTCATAAAGGTGTCTCACAGTTTTCCAAACCATGGAGGATATTCTACTTTTAAATGTTCTACCCTATACACTAATAATGATCTATTAGAAAAAGAAATGAAGAACACAATCTCACTTACAATTTCATCAAAAATAATTAAATACCTTTAACAAAGGAGGTGAAAGACCTGTACTCTGAAAACTTTAAGACAGTGATGAAAGTAGTTGAAGATGACACACACAAATGGAAATATATCCTGTGCTTATGGATTGGAAGAATTAATATTGTCAAAATGTCCATACTACCAAAAGAAATCTACAGATTCAATGCAATTCCTATCAAAATACCAACACAATTATTTACAGAACTAGAATAAATACTCCTAAAATTTGTATGGAATCACAAAAGACCCTAAATAGCTAAAGCAATCTTGAGAAAGAAGAACAAAGCTGGAGGGTCACACTCTCTGATTTCAAACTATACTGCAAAGCTACAGTAATCAAAACAGTATGATACTGGTACAAAAACAGACACATAGATCAATGAAACAGAAAAGAGAGTCCAGAAATAAACCTATGCTTATATGATCAAGTAATCTATGAGAAAGGCAGCAAGAATATACAATGGGGAAAAGACAGCCTTTTTAATAAATGCTGTTGGGAAAACCAGATACCTACATGCAAAAGAAACAAACTGGGACATTTTCTTACAAAACATGTAAAAATAAATTCAAAACATATTGAAGTCTTAGGTGTAAGCCCTGAAACCATAAAAGGTGATACACACTTTGACACTGGTCTTATGAATCCTTTTTGGATCTGTCTCTTCAGGCAAGCACAACAAAAGCAAAAATGAACAAATAAGACTACATCAAACTAAAAAGATTCTTCACAGTGAAGGAAACTACCAACAAAACAAAAAGGCAACCTACTGAATGGGAGAAGGTATTTGCAATTGACATATCTAATAAGGAGCTAATATGCAAATTATATAAATTATACAACTCAATATCAGAAAAACAAACAATTTTATTTTAAAATGGGAAGGGGACAAACAAATAGCCAATAGACACATGAAAAGATGCTCAACATCACTAATCATCAAGGAAATACAAATCAAAATCACAATGAGATATCATTTCACATCTGTCAGAATGGCTATTATCAAAAAGACAAGAGATAACAAATGCTGAAGAAGATGTGGGGAAAGGGAGCCCTTGGACTCTGTTGGTGGGAATGTAGATTGGTGCAGCTGCTATGGAAAATAGTATAGAGGTTCCTCAAAATATTAAAAATAGAACTACCACACAAACTAGCATTTCCATTTCTGGGTATTTACCTGAATAAAACAAAAATACTAATTTGAAAAGATATATGCACCCCTACGTTTATTGCATTGCAGCATTATTTACAATAGTCAAGATATGGAAGCAACCTAAATTTACATTGATAGATGAATGGATAAAGATACATATATATATATATCTTTATTTATATATATAGTCCATTATATAATGGAATATTACTTAGCCATAAAAAAGAATTATCTCTTTTGTGACAACACAGATTAACCTACAGGGTATTACACTAAGTGAGATAAATCAGAAAGAGAAAGCTCTGTGTTATCTCATTTACATGTGTACATGTAGAACTTAAAGAACAAAAACAAATGAACAAGACAAAACAGAAACAGACTTATAGACACAGAGAGCAAATTTATGGTTGTCAGAGGGGAGGGGGTCAGGAGGTTGGTCAATATAGGTGTAGGATATTAAGAAGTACAAAATCCCAGGCAGAAAATAAGTAAGTCACAGGGATGTAATATACAGCACAAGGAATGTAGTCAATGACACTGTAATAATTTTGTATGGTGACAGTTATGATTTGGTGGTGATCATGTCGTAATGTATTTGACTGTAAAATCTCTATGTTGTACATCTGAAACTATACTTCAATTAGAGGGAGAGAGAAAAATAAATGACTGCAGCTAATACCAGACTATGTGTCAGTCTATGTACCATAATTCTGACTTCAGGAAAAATGATATCTTCTGTATTCCTTAAATTAATTAGGATAGTGTAGTTTATGCTGCAGGATCAGATAAGCCCAAGATCTCAGGTACTTGACACAACAAAGGCTTATTTTTCTCTTCTATAAAATCTGTTGCAGATTGAGATGACTCGCTAGGGCATCCATCCTCCATGCAGCCCCTTATCAACCCAGGCTGATGCCGAATTCTCCATTTTCAAGCTCCACTGTCTGGAACATGCTGCCTCTTCAGTTGCTATAGTAGCAAAAGAGACTGATAGAGAGTCTTGCACTCACTTTTAAACTCTTAGGTGATACACATCCCGTCTGTTTACAACCCAGTGGTCAGAACAATATTCACAAGTCCCTCCCTACAGCAAAGGGTGGGAGAGATTGTGATTCTGTTGGTCTGGAAGGAGACGAGAAGCTGACAGAGGTGAGCACCAGAAGTCTTTTCCACACTCTCCAAGACACTTGTCTGACTCCACACTGAATGACAATTTTCTCTCCTCCTAAACTACAGATCCCTTGAAGGCAGAGATTCTATCTGATACACCCCCAATTCCACCTTCCAGTGCATCTCTGGCATAATCCCTCGCACACTATCCAAACATATTAATTAGTGTCGTTTTTAATTTACCAGGTAGTTACTGAATGTTCACCATGTGCTTACCATTGTTCTAGGTGAGGGAGATACAGTCCTCAACAAAATATACTTCTATCTTCAACCTCATGAAACTTAGATTTTAGTGTTGAAGGAAAATAAACAAAAAAATAGGCAAAAAAGTAAGGTGGCTGTTGATAAGTACTACAAAAAAAAAAAAAAAAAGCAAAGAAAGAAGTTATTAAATGTCTATGTGGCAGGGGTACAAGCAGGTAATGACTATGTGGAGCCAAACAGGAATGAAGACTGGCTAGGGAGTCCTGGGCTGCTTGTGGTGACAGAGATAAACAAGGAAAATGATATAATAAGATTAGTCTTGACGGTCTCAAGGCAGATGGTGGTAGTGAGGATGTGAGTCTTGAAAGTAGAAGGAAGAGGTGGGGGTCTTGTCAGAATCATGAAGGGTTTGGAGCTTTCCTTTTCACTTCTCCAAATACTGATGTCATGTCCAAAAAGAGCTGATATTTCTGATTGCCCTCTTGACTTGCCAACAGAGGTATGGAGATGAACCAGAGGGCATTTTAACTGAATCCCATGCATAAATTGAGTTGGTTGCCTCCATCATACTTTTCAGGGTTCTTTTTAAATTTTCTTTTCCTTTTTTGACTCAAATAGAAATTCCAAATGGCATCTGTAGAGTACATTAAGATGTTCTTTCTTAAGGCTATTAGCTGCTTCTGGATGCTCTCTCTTCACCCTTATGTCAAATTTCTGCCTTATGATTATTTGGAGAGAAGACTTTTTAAAAATCGGTGAATTAAAGGCTCCTTTGAAGAATGCTCCTGCTGTGTTGATTTTTTTTTTTTCATTTTTCTTTCATGCTTTTATCCCCTTAACCCCACCCAGATAATCATCTGGACTAGAGTACTTATGAATACAACACTGATATGTGTCTTTTGTTCAACTCTCTATGTCAAGTGGGTGATCTTTGTTCAACTCCTGACAACTATGAATTTCTTGAAAAGGCTGGGTCTTCAGAAGTTTCCATCCTTTGTATTAACACCTATAACACTTAAGTACTCCTTGAATGAGAAAAGGAAAGTAGAGAAGCAGATAGTCCCTAATATGTCTCTGAGCTCTAGATATTGAAGCTTCATGCATGTTCTAGAATTCAGTTTCCTCCTCTAAAAGGTTAAGTTGATTAGTTTTATGATTATTAGTAAATCATTATCATCATCAGTTTTATAGTAATTACTGTCATTTTTGTTATTCTATGCAGACATTAAACTAAGCACACTATATACATTATACTTTGTAATTTATTTAACAGTGGAGTAGGTGCATGTTATTATTATCCTCATTTTATATATGAGAATACTGAGGTTCCTAGAAGCTAATAATTGGTCCAAGGTTATACAGCTAAGAAGTGGTTGTTTTGCTCACTACTGTATCCCAAGGACCTGCAGTACCAAGTATTCAGGAATTAAATATATATATATTAGTATATGTATGTGTATGTAAAAAAACAAATAACAGACAAACTGAATCAAACATAGAATATGTGAGTTTAGAATCTGTGCTCCTATCTCCTAAGTCCTTAGAAAATCAGTAGTTCCTACATAAACAAGATTATTTTAAGCTCTAATCTTCCTATACGTAACTCATTTGTTGACAGTGCTCATTCACAATTTAGTCTTAACTGTCCACTTAGCATAACAGTGGATAATATAAACAGGGTTCCTGCCATTACTGACTTTACTATTTGGTAGACTGTAACTTGAGACTCCATGACAGATTTTCTAAAAAGGATTTTAAAAATCGGTTGCCTTCAATCACTTTGGCCTTGCCCTAGACCGGTGGTTGCAAACAAGCAGTTTTGTTCCCCAGGGTATACTGGGCAATATCTGAAGATATTTTATGTTGTCACAACAAGGGAGGAGGTGTTACTGGCATCTAAAGAGCACAGGCCAAGGATGCTGCTAAACATCCTACCATGCACAGGGCAGCTCTCCACAACAGAGAATTACCCAGCACAAAGTGTTAAAGTACTGAGGCTGAAAAATCCTGCCCTGGACAAATGAAAACTGATGCAGAGGAGGCTTGCTTTCCTGATCTATCTCTCAGTATCACCCTCCTCACCCCACCATAACTCCTATATAGACAGACAATCATATATTTCCAGGGCCCTTATGTTCAGCGCTCCTCTGGGATGCCTTTTTCTAACCACAACTCATTCTTCATATCCTTCTGACCCCTTCAAAAGAATCATTTCTCTTTTGAGCCCATTTTTAAAGAGGCTTGCAAGATAATTGACTAACCAATCTCATATACTAAGTACCTTCAACTTAGCTTTGAGCTTAAAATGAGTCATACTGGCCAATTACCCATTGAATGGATGAGGTCTAAAAAAATCTTAGAACAATATTTTTTCTATCATTTCCCCTCCAGAGTATAATATTTTATTTTCATTGGCCAAACAGAACCCGTCCTCCAGCCTAATCATTTAAAATGAAAGTTATCCCAAGGGGCCCTCCAGGATAGCAGGTGGATGGTGTAATTCAGCCAGAAGATAAGGAAAGAAGTTTTATCTCCCCAAATTGCCAAGAATTTTCCCCCTGATTAGGAAAGAGAATTCTGAAACTCTGTATAATTTAAAAATACTTCATGTGCTAATGGAAAAGGACTGAGAATAGAAATAAATCTTTGCTATAAATAATCAATGCTATCAAAATGTCATGGTAAAATGCTGCTCTGATAGGGACAAAGACAGACAGTTTTCTAGGGTTTTATCTGGAGGCCATCAGGCTGTGCACCAGAATGACTTCTTATTCATTTTACTTATTTATTGGTTTGGATGTCTGTCTCCAACTACTTCCATAAATGACTATATCCAGATCCAAAGAGAAATGCACTATATGCGTGTGTGTATACATACAAACTGGAGCAAAACTAGACCAAAGAGACATAGAAAAAAACAGCAGCCATTGACAGGCAATTGAGAGGGTGGTAACTTTCTCAAAGCCCTTACCAAGAGACAGTACAATTATTTGTTAAATTGTTCATCTTACCAATGGACTTGCTGTTCTTTGAAACAGCTTTTTTCTTACTCATCTTTTTACTTCATTTGCCCAGCACAGTGGCCAGCATATGGTAGAGGTTCAATAACTGTTTATTGCCACTATGAATAAATACATGAGTTCATTAATTTGAACTGATAAATACTAAATCTCCAAATTTCCTGGAAGCCTGAGATCAGAAACAGAAAGAAAAAAAATACATTAAAAGGAAACAATGATATATTCCAGGAATGTATCATTTCAGAAAGAATGATGCAGTAAACATAGAATACAGCTTAATTAAATCAGTGGGAAGAACAAGCTGAAATAAAATGGAATTATTTGAATGAGTTAACAAAGAAGGAAGGAAGAAAGAAACAAATACATGAATAAGGAAGTGATTGCATGGCCATTTGTGTTCCTCCAAACAACCCAAATTTAAGTGCCCATACTGAGATGCTCCACTGGGTCCTGGGGTTGCAAAGATGAGTAAAACAAAACCACAGCCCTTACAAAACTTTGGGGTGAGGGGTGTTCCTCAGCCTTTGCCTATACATTTGAATCACCTAGAGAGATTTTTAAGTACCACAACTCAAGTACTTTCCTTCCCTAGAGCAATTAAATCAGATCTTCTGGGAATGAGGCATCAAGAGCTTTTAAAGCTCCCCAGGTGAAGCCAGTTATAGTCAAGGTTGAGAACCGCTGGCTTCTAGTCTAGTGGAAGAAAGTGACGAAACCAAGTTCACTGAAGAAATCTCTATAGAACATACCTCGAGTAAAGGACTGAATGGGAATTAGTGTTTATTTAGCATCTACTCCAGCCTAAGCCAGGTGCTATTTGTTTCCCATTTGTCTCATTTCTGTCCCATGGCATCCCTAGGAGTTAAGTATTATTACCCACAATTTAAAGACTAGAAAACTAAGGCACAGATGATGGAGACAAAATCCCTGCTATAAAAGAATTCACAAAGAGCACAAAGAAAGGCAGGTCATAAGAAATAGATGTTGTGGGGAAAAGAAGAGGAAGCTCAAATGAAACTCAGGGGACCTGGGTTCAAATCTAAAATTTGTCACTAATTGTATGACAGTTGCTTCACTGGTCAGGCTACCAGAATGGGAATAATAGGGTTAAAATAAATTTAGCAAAAGTACACTATAGACAAAAGTATTAGTTGCAATCAAAGAGAGATGACAGCTGTCACAGATGGAGGGCTGTCCACCAGTCTAGCCCTCAAGAGGTGTTAGAATCTGGCTGAGGTTGCCATGGTTTACAGTTAGTCCTTGGATTTGCAAATTCAGTGTCCTTTGTGAAGACACTGGTTTGACTCTTAGGGATTGACACATAATAACTCAACATTTAATAGTCTGATGTATAAACCTGTCCGCCAAAGGACTGCTGCAAAGTGAGACAGATGTTTCTACTAACTTTGTTCAGACAAAGGGCACTAGGGTACAAAGAAAGTCAAAGGAGATGGTGTGAAGAAATTTTCTTCTTGGTTCCTATGGGCATTATTTACTTCTTTTGCCCTCCAGGAACTGTGCACCCTTCCTAGAATAAAGCAGATAAAAAAAAACTATGTGGTTTTTTTTTCCTCTTTGAGATTTCTTTTACTACATTGCATTAATTCTATCTCTTTCTATCAATGTTGTCTTTTTATATTACAATTGCTATTTCAGCTTTCCATTAATCAGCTTCAGCTGTTTCACTATAAAAGCTTTAGTTTATACTTGGTTGTGTTACACCTTTAATCATATAATTACAAAGCATCAGGTTACAGTGTCAGCTGTATTCATAGATTCATGTCCATTCCACTTCAAGTTCTTAAGGAAATAAAAATAGAATGGAGAAGATGAGGAGATAGAGGGTCCTTGCCTAGGCTCTGCCCCCAATGGCTGTAGTGCCTTGGACAAACCATTTAATATTTCTAAGCATGAATACTCCCTTTGTGGGAGGAGGAGAAAAAAACTACCACTATCTCGTTTTGCATATAAAAATTTTAAATAATACATTAATTTAACCACACAGTAGACACAGGGTAACTTAGTAATATGCTTTTCCTAATTTTCCACCTGATCATCTTGACTGGGGTTAATATACTCAATCTCTACCACTGATTTACTGCAGCAAATCACCAATCTCATTTGCTGTAATGTAAATTCTCTCTCATTGCACTTTTAACTTTCTCCTAAGATTCTGAAGGCATTTTACTTTTTCTTTTAGGTTCTGACAACCCTCTGTATAGAGCTTTACACTTTCCCATTTTCTCTATGGTCTCTTATGAACTTGATGATGTCTCTGAAACAGAGGCAAAATATGCAGTATTATGATTTCCACTTCCCAAATGACAGATAAGTAACACAGCCAGTAGGTGATGAACTCAAACCCCTCTCTCTTGATTCCAAGTGTTCTCTCCACTGAGCTGTGAGTTCCTTGACTCTACCCATTTTACCAGTTCTTATGAGGCTCTAGGCAGTCACTCCATCCCTAAGGTTCTACTTTTCCCCTTTAAAGAGGAAGATAAGAAGTTGTTTCTCCGTGACACTTAGCTTTGGTGAGACGTTTCAGGGCACTGTTTAAAGAAAAGGGCAGAAAAATGGAGAAAAACTAAAAAACAAATAGAATATCAACTAAAATTAATTAACAAGTCTATGAAATAGTTCCATGGGCACAAAGTTTAAGGGACTAGGGATCTCTTAATCTAGAAAGAAAGAAGACCAAGCAGCAAACTCATTAATTTTCTTCCTCTACATGAAAGGTTAGGACAAGGGACAGTGAACAGCTGTTCCCAGAACTAAGCATTAGAGGATATGCAACCACAGGGATTTCAATCAGAGCTTCCTTATTGCAAGGATAATCAAACAGGAGAACAGAACTCAAAAAGCAAGCTTCAGGGAGGAGGGTATAGCTCAGTGGTAGAGCACATGCTAGCATGCATGAGGTCCTAGGTTCAATCCCCAGTACCTCCATTAAGTAAGTAAATACATACATACATACATACATTCATACACACACCTAATTACCCCCCCCAAAAAAGAACCCCAAACAAAATAAACTTTTTTTAAAGCAAGCTTCCTCTGTATTCACTCTTCCTGATGATCTGAAAAGCCTTCACTCTATTGGGTGGGAGAAGGGGGACACAGGTGATTGAAAGACATATCCTTCCATTACCTTGAGGCACATACCATCTTCTTGGACTAGCAGAGATGGGGTAGGGTGGTTTATAAGGCATATTTAATATTACAATACTATATATTTGGAAAACTCAAATGACTTATTTTCATAATGTAAACTAAAAAGGTCAAGTGTAACAAAGACATGTGTACTCTGAGCCAGGGAGATTCTTCATGGAGTATGGATAAGAATCATGGGAATATCTTGTGTTTACACACTGAGAACAGAAGTGGACAGGTTGTTTTTTAAAATGCCTTGATGCACGCTTCCATCTTTTTTCCAATGACAGGTAGAATCAGCTCCGAGGCAGAAGACCAGACTAGAGGTCCAGAACCCCTCATTGTCAGAGGTCCTCCTACCAGGTTGTATGAACACCTGCCTTCTACCAGCCAATTAACCAACACTCCATGAGTGCCCAGTTACAGCAGACCCAGAGTGAGGCACTCAAGGAAAGGCAAATAAAATACAATCTCTGACCTTAAAAAATATAAATAAAAAGCTTACAGTCTAGTGTTGGAAGCAGACACAACGATATATGTAAAAATAGAGGAAGGAGAGGACCAAGAGATGGGCCCTGGAAGAACAAGAGCAAGTAACAGAGAAGTCTCAGGGCTGAGATTTACTCAGCAAAAGTAAAGCTTAACCTTCCTTGAGCACAAGAAATAAAGAACATGAGTTTGGAAAGAAATAAAAACAATAACAAAAAAAACTCAAAAAAGCCTCTCAATTCCTTCTTGTTGACACATGATGAAGTATCCCTAACCTCAAACACATTTATAATCAAATATACAAAAAGCCATACACTAAGTATTAAATAGAGCTATCATGTTTTCATGTTTTTACCAAGCACAGAACTATGGAAACAGTTCCTTAAACCTAGGCTCTGTCTAAACTTTTGGTCACTTGAAATTGCTTTGGATATGCAATTTTTTAAAGAAAATTTTCCAGAATGACCCTGCTTCCTCCCCTGTGAGAAGCAGATGCATGGAAAGTTTCAAACTTTAAATTTACTCCGTGTTGGAGTTATTCATGTGCAAAAATAATCTTAAATGATTCTTATAGCAGAAAGCTGAGGGTCGGCTCCTTTTCCTTCTTCTTCAGCTGCCCAAGTGTCAGAAACAGCCGAACAGATGTTTCTCTCAACATTCAACAACCAAAAAACTCACCTTTGGGATGAAATCAAGCATGAAAATTTAAAGCCCAAAGGAAAAATTTTCAGCAAGCTCCAAGCGAGTGAAACATGTTAGGGAAGCCAATGACTCTGAAATCTCAGGAGTAGGATCCCTCTTGGCAAAGAGCCTGATAGTCAAGCCAGGTCAAGTCACTGTACTGATCCAGCATGTACAACGTGATATATGGTAAGAATGGATGGTCCCTCCCCTCAAGTGGCTTGGGTCCTAATGAGCAGTTAAAGAACTTCAATCATTGTTGTGAAGGCAAATTAAATTCTCTCTTACTTTTTTAATACATATGTTTTTTACAATTTGGATACAAATGAGTAACTTATATTCATGGTCAATCCTATGTGGGAAGCAAATTGAAGATGCTCTCTGTGTATTGTGTCCACATTGAAGAGGGCTCAAGATATTTTGTTAAGCATGAGTTGACAGATATTCAAGGTACTACCTGTGTGTTATGCCCAAGCTGAAGGATGCTCGAGGTACTACCATGCCTAGGCTGAAGGATGCTACAATGATTAATTTTATGTGTCAGCTTGACTGGGCCATGGGGTCCCCAGATTTTGGTCAAACATTGTCCTGGGTGTTTCTTTGAGGGTTTTTTTTGGATGAGATTAACATTTTAATTGATCAGGTAGATTGTCCTCTATAATGTGAGTGGGCCTCATCCAATTAGTTGAAGACCTGAATAGAAAAAAAAGACCACTTCCCACCCCTCCAAGTAAGAGAGAATTTGCCAGCAGATGGACATTGGACTTCATCTGCAACATCCTGTCGGCCCTTGAGCACATTAGCTCTCTCCCTGAGCCTCCAGTCTGCTGCCCCACCTGCAGATTGGACCTGAAAACCTCCATAATCACATGAGCCAATTTCTTCTTGTCTGTCTGTCTGTCTGTCTATCTATCTATCTATCTATCTATCTATCTATCTATCTGTCTATCTCCCACTGGTTCTGTTTCTCTGGAGAGCCCTAACATAAATGCTAAGGTTTTAACAGTGTATTGAGCATGAGTTGAAGGATGCCTTTCACATCACCCTCTTCTTCCTCCCAACCCTCCTACCCCCACTGCCACATGCTTCCTCACAAGTTAGGATTTGCCCTTCTACTCAACCTAGCACGAAATCCCCACAGTTAGTCAATCTTGGGTTAGACAATAACATCAGTCCACACAAATACAGTGCCAAGCACAATACACATATAAAAAAGAACTGGACAAGCAGGTGAAAGAACCGAGTTCTAATGCCTGCTCTGCTGTAATTCAAAATGGATTAACCTTGGGAAATCTCTAAAGTGACTACCCTGCAGTTTAGCTTTGATCAGTCAAACAAGGGTGTTTGAAGAAATAATGTGTAACTTCTCAAAAAAGGCAGAATATGAAAAGGGAATTAGGCGGAATGAGGAGCCCTGGGTCCCCTTACGCACTTTCCTCTTGGGCCCCATGAACCTCTAGGACCCGGTGCTGAACTTGGGGCCCCAGTGTGAAATTCACTGCTTTTGTTGAACTCAGAGGAGGAACTGTGCTTCTGGGTTCTTCTCCAAATTCTGTGGCTGACTTGCTGGATAATAGACCAAGCATTGCCTGACCAACCTGTACTCTGGTGTCTTCAACAGGAAAATGCAGATGCAGACAGGCCCAGGATGACTTGCCTCCCATCAATCCTGGGAGGCTAAATTAGGCTCCACCTGCTCGGTTCCTTGAGCTCCAAGAAAAGAAGAAGTAGGTGGGCCTGGGGGCGGGGGTAGGAGTGCTTCCTGAGACCTAATTACCAGCCGGGCTTTGGCAATCCCACTGAGTGAAACATGTTGCCCTCATCACTGCAGGCAACGGTGCTTCCTTGGAATAGAAGGTTTGTTTAGACACTTGGGTCCAAGGCAGAGCATTTTCAGATAAGAAGGATAATTTAAGAGTCAAGAATACAGTGATTTATTTGAGGGTAGAAAGAAAGAGATAGCAGGAAAAAATGCCTTTTTAAAGATCAGCTTTTCCCTATGGGGTGTGCACTCAGTTCCTTTCCAGGCTGGGGAAGGCAATTTAATTGTTCATAACTGTATTGACTTGACGAGGCAAACCATTGTTGCTTCTTCCCTTTCCCTAACCCTCAATATAATCAACCACTAAATCCTGACCAAGTCATTCCCCACCCTGAGGCTAGAATGATGTTCTAAAAACATAAATATGGCTCTGTCACCCCCCAACTTAAGAGTGTCATAATGAATTTCCATTCTTATTGACTATAAGGACGCTCAAGTGTTCTCAACCTGGCTTACTGAAAGGCAAGCATAATGGGGCTCTCGCCTCTGTCTCCAAGTCTCCTTTGTACCAGCCTTCCTGGTGGCTGTCAGTTCCTTGAAAACCTCATGCAGGGGCAGGCTCTCTCACCTCTGACACTTCTAGTACACTGTTTCCTTGCTCAGAACAATCTGTGACACTTTCTGTATCATTCTTCAGGGTCCAGCTAAAAAGTCACTCCTTCAAGGGATGACTTCTCACATCTGGACCATGTCTTTGAATAACCTGCCTGTGACTCTTTGTATCCCTGGGCTAGGAGGATCATCACACCTTACTGTTAACACCTGCTAATTGTCTTCGCAGCCACACTGTAAGTCCCATGAGAGCAAGTATCTTATCTGTCTGATTTGTCAAGAGAGTAATTGGAAACAGAAAGTTCTGAGTACTCATTTGTTACATGAATGAGTGTATCCATCTTACTCCAGGAAAGAGAAGCTTGAAAAAGTAAAGAGAACACAGAGAAACAGGTACAGAGGAAACTCAGAGAATTCTGACTTCCCTCTCATCACTTTTCCATGGAGAGCAGAGTGTACAAAGCGGAAGTGGTTGTGAAGACGTGCATGTGCCGGCAAGGAAGGAGATTGTACGCATGTCATCCTGGTGTGAGGAAGAGACAAAGAGGAAGACTGAACAGGTGAGAATGGAAAGGTCATGGCATTGCACTGACCAAGGCCTTGCACAATATTACCAGTGATAGATGGCCCTGTTATGATTGTTACCTATTGCAGATTTAAGACTAGGTCTCATTCTACAAGTTTAGAGAAGCCTTCACAATGTACACTTTCTTTTAGTTAGACTCTTGCTTAGCTAAGTCAAGCCAAAAGCAAAACTATATGCCCAGCTGGATTGACAGGAAAGAAAAGGCATCTGCTAGCTGTGTATATAGGTTCCATGATGCTTCTGAACATTTATGGCTCTTCTAAGACTGTACTGCCAGGGGCATCCATGGGAATTAAAGCCTTTTCCCAAGGCACCCAGGGAGGAGTAACCCTGACCTTTTCAAGTAGGTACCTCAAGGGCATTCTAATTTGCATTTACAGCTAAAGAGATCACTCACTTTAGATGTCTGGTTTGAGATAACAGAGTGAATGAATAAATAGGACTTAGTCCAGGGGTATGAAGGCCATTTACACTCAAAAACAGCAGGAAACAAAAAACCAACACACCCAAAGGGAAATTGCAGCATCTGAGAGTGAAGAAAAGGCTTCAGGTGCCAAAGTGCTCAGGAAGCGCTTCCTCTGTAGGTCAGTTTGTTTCAAACCAAGAGTTATAACTTATTAGCTGGTCATGAAACCAACTTGTAGAGTCAACTGCTGCATTTTTCTTGTTGTTGTTGATTGTTTTGTATTTTTAAGGATTTTTGTATGTTAATAAATGTTTAGACTTAAATTAATTCTGTTGTTTTTACTTTTTCATAGATACTAAAGTATAATTTTATAAGTTTTTTGGTTTTATATATATTGATTATGCCTATCTACTAAGCTGTAATATAAAATATAATTCTTTGTAGGGGATCATAATGTTTGTGAAGCACCACAAGTGTGTGGTTATGTTATAGCCTCCTCTACCTACTGGGATCAGGCTGCAGAAAGACTTGGGTTGATACACTCATGATCTCCTGTACCACATTCT